>NW_017731639.1:1635462-1640432 GCF_001890085.2 Hipposideros armiger
GAGAGAGAGAGAGAGTGAGAGAAGAATCTAGAGAATAAGGTATCACGTTAAAAAATATGGAATAATTGGCCAATGTGTTATACTATATAAAGACACTGATACATATTCCAGAGGCTGGGTTCAAGGGCCAGGTTCTCACCCTACATGCAATTAACTTTCAGGAAGTCAAAAACTACCAGAACCTCAAGGTGTCTTCTGAAACACTGACAACAAACAAAGCTCTCTGCTTCTCAACTATCATAAATTGCATACATGAAAACACTTTTAAAAAAGATTGTCTCATAAATGTTATGCAGTAACAATGTAAAAATTATTATTTAAGTAGAACAAGTGATTGTCTTGGAAATTCAATAGAATTTGAATTTGTTCTATTTATTATATTCTTATTGTCTACACTCTGAGGAGAAGAAGAATATGTATTTGAAATGACATTTTTAGAAAAAGGTACTAGAATTAAATGTCTCTTATATTCTCCCTCCACTTGTGGCAGAAGGGGGTGATTGTTAAGCTTAACAAAAGCAGGCTTTCTTTTAAAATTAGATTCTCAAAGGAATAGGTTTTTACAATAGTTACAATTCTTAACCAAGATATAAATTTAATAATATAGAGGACAGTAAAAAGGGAGAATATTTGAATCATCATGCTGGAAACGAGCAGAAGATTTTGTTGTAAAACAATGATAAAATGGAGAATCGTCTCCAGGCAGTAAAGAGTCATATCTCTACTTTACAAAAGTTTTCCAAAGTTCTATTTCTTTACTTTCTTAAACCTCTTTTGGTATATCAATTCCAGCAATATTTTGGCAGCCTAAAATTACACCATTCTGACCTTGACATTAGTATTCAACAGCACTGATGAAAGAATGACAGCTTCTCCATCCTAGTGGGTGATCTTGCCGGCTTTTACCTTCATGACTATGGAGTTTCTGTCAAATGTGCTTCCAGCTGAATGATCACATTCTTTTGAATTATGAAGTGGCTGCGAACTGTGCTAATTGGGTCTACACTGATGCCACTGATACGGATTAAGCAGCCTTGATTGTCTCAAAGTCACACATATATGTAATTTTGGTATACATGTATATTCCACCTAGAATAATCCAAAATTATAGCCCAAAAGAATTGTTTTATTTAATTAAAATTATCACCAAGGACATTAAGATGAATTAGAAGATAATCATGAAGAGGTCAATGTAATAGCTAAGAGAGACTATAATGAAAGGTTAAATACAACGATTATTTTTTTATTATTTATGAAGTGTGAACAGTGTGCTTGGAAGGGCAGAAAGTATTGAAGAAGGTACCATNTCCTATAGTGAATTTGCTAAACCTTGCTCAGCATAAAATAAGGAAATCAAATTAGCTGTGTGAAGCGTTGAGACACCAAGTTTCTGCATCAGTCCTTTGTACTGTATGGTAGTTGGGTAGTTGTAGCACTGAACTTGCCATTTTTGCTGGTGCCTCTCGTATGACCGAACCCTTCTAAATGCCTCACTGCTGCAGTACACATGACAGCTCACAAGAAGAGTGATAAAGTAGTCATTTTAAATTAAAAGGGTGCTGACCAAAATGACTCCTAGAAAAGCAGAATGCCCATGGTTTCAATGAGGTATATTTTTTTCAATTGCAGATGTCATTTCCACAAATTTTCATTTTGGCATTTGGCACATGCACGCTATTTGAAAGCAATATTGCACATGTGCTGGCTGTTACTGTGACATGCTTTGGGGACTGCTTCACACAAATTAGGTGAGAACTTATCTTTGTAAAAGAATGTCTGTCACTGACAATTACGGTGATGCCCAGCCAATGCCCTCAGTGAGAATACAGAACGTCAACATGTATTTCTCAAGTTTTATAATTCAAGGAGGAAACATCAGGCTTGAATGGAAAAATCCAGCGTAGTCTTCCAAATGCCACACTTGTGCCTCCATTAAAAGTGGTAGAGCCTGGACTCCATTAGTTAGCATAAGTCACATGCAAATAAAGAAATGAACAAGCCACAACCCACTGCCATAAAATGGGTCACTACTTTAATGAAAGACGGCCTTGTGCTTAACATATTTGGATACCAAATCAAATTATGTAGTATTACAGGGTGGTATTTTTGGGTTGGTTTTTTTTTTTTTGGATTTAGCAGCCTTTTTTGTTGCTTTAGAAAGGCTTGCTTTTGTGCTGAGCTGTTCAACTGAATCTCTTTGTTGAGAAGATAACCAGGACATTTAGGCTCACACACAGGCTTTTTGCAAACTTTTCAATGGAATATTTTAACATACATAAGCAACCTTGAAATGTGTGCTTAAGGTTTTAAGTGGAATATGAAAGCCAAAACTCAAAGTGATGTTTAGTTTATTGCTATTCACAGTGACAATTTTTATGTGTTTCCTGAAAACTTGAAATGAACCTTAGCCTTGAGAATTTAAGGTTAATATTTTTAAGTCACAACCCTGGTAATAAATATTTTAAATAAAACCATCAGCGTTCCATTATATTTGACATTTCCCTTGTAATTCCTTAGACAATTTTTAAAGCTGCAATTTGACATATGTAATGTACTAAATAAATGTTTGCTTATTGTAAAACCAAGATGGTATGTGCAAAAATATTTTGAAAGGCATTATGAAGTTCTCAAATATTACTTTTAATGTTCATGAATGCAACCCTGTGGAACTGGCTAAATCAATGGATTAGAAGAGCATTTGGGGTGAAAATATTCTCATTAAGATTCAGACAGTGTACAATCTAAATACTGTTCTGCCTCGTTTTCTCTTTCTGATTCTGGTGAATGTGATAATCAGCTCTGCTGAGCTAAGAGAAAAGAAGCAATGTGCCCTCTTTTTCCTCTACCAGCCTTGAGTTCTTGGCCAGTATAATGATCATGCCAGTAACAGGTAAAAGATAAAACATTATCCTCAGCTACCATCAAAGGCTGTCTGAAGGGCCTGGGAAAACAGCAGAAGCCTCATCCTAAGATCATTTTGCCAATTTTACTGCCACTCATGCAGTAAAAACCCAGCTAGTAGCAGTTAATGGCACCTAATAGTTATTGAGTGGTTACTATATGCTAAGTGCTTTGCTTGTATCATCTCATCCAATCCTTGCACAAGTAGCAATTCCACTGCACATCCACAGTGAAACTAGGCTGTATTATGGCTATCAACAGCTGATATTTATTGAGCACTTACTATCTGCTAAGTGCATTACTTGCATTATCTCATTTAATATTCATATCAGTCCTATGGTTTTGTAATCATAGATTATTTTAGTTCATTGTGCCTTACTGGGAGGCCATGGTCACTGATATTCTTTTCTCCCCCTCATGTGAATCTGGTTCCTACTGAGCCACAACTTGAAAATGAAATGACTAAAGAGATGAAGACGGAATAAAAGGAGGAGAGGAGGGGAGAATTAAGAAGAAGGAAAACTGTTTTATTGACTTACCTACTTGATGGGAGCACCCAGACTTTATTTCCCTTCATTCTCACTGAAATGTGTAAGGTATGTGTGCNATATAACTCTTTCTGGTGTTCCCCAACTTCATATATCTTACTCTTTATTTAATGATTTACGAAATGATCCCTTTGATTAGGAATTAATTTTTAAGCACTTATATGAATTGTTCAATTTGTTATATATTTTAGAGACTCATGCACCTCAAATGCAAATGAACACTTTATTGTTTTAGAATTAAAATGTATTCTCTCTTGCTGGATAAAGTTTTGAGTGAAGATGGAAATGCTAGAAGTACACATATAGTTCCATTGCATGAGTGAGACTTAGCTTTTCAAGAAGGTGCTTTTGACTTTTGGTTTGTCAGTACATCATAGGACAGTTATGAAATCACAAGTCACCTTAAAAGGCTCTTCTGGCTCCTACAGGGCCTTGACTGCAAGGTGGAACTCATCAGGGAAGAAATACATTGGGCAAGAAGAGATGTAATCATGATTCAAAAGTAAATATAAACAATTCACATTTGAAAAATGCTGCAAAACAATTTACGGCTTCTGGATAATAAAAACCCACTCCCCTTATTCGTTTTTAAGATCGAAAGCTCTATAAGGGTAGGGACCATGACTATTTCATTTGCCTCTGTATTCCCAGTGCTTAACACAGAGTCAAATCAAAGGGAGTTCGTAATGTTTGTTGAATGCCTGAATTAAAACCATATTTTAATGCTACATTTCATGTTGGAATCCATCCTGTCTCTCTTTGTTCTGCAGATTGACATCAAAAGAGAACATGAGAGCACAGAGTCATACCCGAAACATTCTGCGGCTTAAAAAGGGATGCCTATGCTGAATTCAAAAGAATGAGTAGGTGGGAAGATGGAAAGAAGATAATTCTATGGACAAAACAGCATATGAAAATTACCTCTGCATACGATGTAGAGCAACAAGGATCATGCTGCATCACCCATTGCCCCTAGGAAGATACAAAACCTGCCTAATTAAGCAAAAAGATAATCTAATGCCCCCACAATTCTACTCTTAGGTATCTACCCCCCAAATAGAAAATAGCTACTGAAACAAGTTTACATACAGGTGTGTTCGTAGCAGCATTACTCACGAGAGCCGAAAGGTAGAAAGAACCCAAATATCCATGAATGGATGGATGAATAAACAAATTGTGGTAATACACATGCTGTGTAGTCCGTACATATACAATAGAAGATCATGTAGCTATAGGAACAAATAAAGTACTGATACATGTGACAACATGGCTGTACCTTGAAAACGTACTAAAGGAAATCAGACAGACACAAAAGGTGACATAATGTAAGATTCTACTTATATGAAAGATTCAGAACAGATAAAGCCATAGGAAAATATTGCCATTTGGTAGTGGCCAGGAGCTTCAGGGAATGGAGGCAATGAACTTCCTAGGTCAGGGACTTCGCTTTGGAGTGCTGGAAATGTGTTGAAACTAGAGAGGCATGGTGGGTGCACAGCATTGTGACTCTACTCAGTGTCA
>NW_017731639.1:1644832-1647897 GCF_001890085.2 Hipposideros armiger
TAGTTACATATCCTACAACTTGCCTTTTTCATTCAACATTAATTTTTAGATTGTCAATATTAATGTAACTTTGGTTCATTCATTTTAGATTCTTTACATTATTCCAATAATTAATTATTCATTTATTCAGTTACTTAAGTATTTATTGAACATTTACTACATCTAGGCAGCGATGTAGGTGATAAGGACATAGCAGTCAACTAAACAGATGAAATGGCTGCTGTTTTGAAAGCTCCTTTCTAGGGAGTAAATTCCAATGGATGCTTCCTTTTTTTTAGAGATGTTTTCAAGTTTTTATTGTTATCAACAGTGCCCAAGTGAATAACTGTAAACATTAGCACTTCTGTATTTGTTTGGAAGAAGAAAGAGGTGTAATATTGGTTTTGTAGGTTTAGCACACCTTAAATTTTCCTACATAATGCAAGCTATTGTTTAAATCCCGAATGTTATGTTAACTTCACACACCTACCAGGACTACAAGTGAGCTCCTATCTATTCATAGCCTCACTGCACTTGTCTTGTCAGACTTCTTAACTTTTTCCTTGTGTAATGATATGTTACTTGCATTTTCCTGATTATACATGACATTGAGCATTGTATATGTAATTGTGGGCCAGTCTTCATTTCTCTCTCATGGATTATGTGTTCTTATTATTATCTATTTGTGTTTGGGGTTATTTGTCTTTTTTTCATCAATTTATAGGAGTCTATGTACTCTGGAAATTTATTTCTGGCCAGATGAGTTTTTGTACCATGCTTTTCACTTTTGTTTTACAAAGGTATTTCATTTAATATAATAATATTCACCAATATTATTTATGGGTCTGTATTATTTCTCCCTCTTTAAGGAAATCACCATTTACCCAATGCCATAAAGACATTCTGCTATAGTTTCTAAATAAATATTTTAAAATTTAATTGTTCATGTTTCTATTTTTAATTCATCTAGAATATACATTTGCATTTGAAGGAAGGGCCTAGCTTTACTTTATTTTTCCATATTTGCAGCTATGGTAGTTACTGTATGTGTGCACAAGGATTCTGCTTATCTTATTTCTGGGCTCATGGGAGGAGTGCTCTTCCCTAATCTCTTTGGAGCTAGGTGTGCCCTTGTGACTTGCTTTGGCCAATGGACTATGAGCAGAAGGATGTGTATATACATTTAACATAGTGAAACTGAATGCAGAAAATAAGTAAGGAATCAGCCTTCAGCCCCGGTTCTATCTGAGCAAAATTATAAAGTGGGGAAGCTTTCTTGGATGTGCTTTCATCCTTCTTTGACCTCCGTCAGCCACCCTTTGCCTCCTTGTTTTCAAGTTTCAAGGTAAGGCCTTACAGGACAGCCTCATGAAGATAAGATTTTATCCTCTGGGTTTATCTCTCCACTCTCCACTAAAAACAAGGCAAGCAAAATAAGTCTATCCTAAAATCCACTCTCCAAAACACACTAAAGTTCCCCAGCTGTCACTATTGGATAGAAAAATGACTCAAAATTTAACTGCTGCTGTTTTTTTTCCCCCAGCAGTGAATTCATGGTAATAGGGAAATTGCATTATGATAGGGCATAATCGAATAAAGAAATCCTCAAAAATCCTAGGATATACATTCCCAGAGATTTGAAATTAAGCAGACTTGGTTTTTAAAATTGTTCTGCCACATACTAGCTGTGTGACTTCTGACAAGTTGTTTAGTCACCCTATACCTCAGACAATGAAANTACCATGTTGACTCTTATGCATGCCATAACTGCCGTCTCCTTTTCCTTTGCCTCCATTCGCGTTGCATTGCTTTTAGTTCTGTTATGTTTGTACCCATCCTAACATGTAAGATGCCTCCATTTTCTTTTAAGGAACATGGGGGTTGGTCAGTGGAATGTGAAGAGAATCATGGCCTATAAATATGTCATGCTGTCCGTGGCTACCTAGTTTAAGTGCTTTTCATGGATTTTGAGTATCACGAGGGCAGGGACTTACTTTGCCCACTGATGAATCCCCAGGATTCTTCACAGGACCTGACTGACCCCTGTTAACGTTAGTTGGTTTATCGAACACTATACAGGTTTAACACAGATACTGTATATGGAAAGACAAACAGAGAATAGCCATTAAAGTAAGAGATGAAATATGCTGGAAAACAGCATTATTGCTTCACACATTGGTTCATGCCTTGAGTCGAACTTTCGGCCTGCCTTTCTCCCTACCTCTCTGATGCTGCCTCCTCTTCGTCAAACTCTGACTGTAAGAGGGTGACCTTTGCGTTAGGTCTGTCCTTGACACTTGGGCACTGGGTATTTCCGTGGCTGGCCTGGCTCACTGCAGCCTTTATACCATGATTCAAAAGCAAAGTTGGTAGTCACTTAAACTTGGGCATCAATTTTCAGTTTACACTCAAATTATAAAACATTATTTAACTTTGAGCAAGTATGTAGTGCTGCCTACATAATCATCTCAGAAGATTTAAAGCACCGTAGGAAGCTGATAGATTGTTTTTAAAGCTAAGCATAGGCATTGTCTAATGTAGATTAAATCGATTCAGTTAAAACATCCACTATGAAATGCTTAAAAAGGTGATTGCTCTCTGCCCCTAAGCTCTGAATAGCTGCCCTTTGTAGTAAGTTAAAATTAGAAATTGTTAAAAGTAAGCAGTATGTTTATGAAGGCTAAGGAATACTTGAAAGCAATATTTAAATATTTTTAAAAATATGTCTGATGCAGAAGATTTCACTTTCTGTTTAGAGTTACTGAGGCGCAAGATAAGACTAGGAAAGTTCACCCGGCCATGTATATTTTACTGCAAACATGTCATTTTAGACATCTTTCAAAATGTATCTGGAATATGGAAAACAGTCCTCCTGAGCTATTGTTTGGCATAGCTCATTGACATACTGATGTTTGTAAAATCAATCAGATCAGGGCAACTGTGAGAATTTTTTTGGTTTTTGTTTTTTCCTTGTTTGAGTGAATGGAGTCTAAAAAGTTTTAGTAAAAAGAAAAAGAAACACATATTGCATTTTACCTATAATTTTGCCCTTAAAAATAAAAATAAATAAATAAATAAAGGGAGAG
>NW_017731639.1:1652860-1673182 GCF_001890085.2 Hipposideros armiger
CGTACTTATATGTACTGAATGCCTAGAACACTGTCTTGTAGGTAGTAATCACTAAAAAATGAGACTATTATTGTTGTTATTTTTATTTCTCTTATTGATATTTGTAACAGTGACAATAGTATAGATTCATGCTAGCACAGGAAATATTTTAGAATATAGTCCTGTCTTGCTATCCCTAAGATGGGCAGCCTCCTGCTGTGCCCATCGAGAAGCAGAGTTCCTTTGCACATTATCTTTTTTGAAGCTTCACAGATAATACAGAAAATTAAGAAACTGGTTATTTATGACAAGCAGTTACTGCAAATTAACCTGGCAAGAGTATCTTATTTGGAAAGAAATATGGAAATCTGCAAACAAGTAATATCTTCACTGTCTTTTCCACCTTCATCACTATCACTAGCTAATTCAAAAAAGAATCTTCTGGCTTTCTAGAAAACTAACAGCACATTCTAACATTCTACCATGGAATAAAAGTTTCCCATCATAGATTTCAGTTCACATTTTCCAGCAGAGAAGGTTAAACCCAGGTAGAGTTTTAAGTAGTGAGACATGGGACCTAAAAGTGTTAATGAAAGCACTAAAGAGTTTGGATTCTGATTTCATGTTTTCAAAAGGTATTTTTATTTTTCTCTTGAGTTTTTAGAAATAATTCTTCCCATTTCAAAATAAATCAAATAATTTCCCTTTATGTGATTTCTTGTGGAATAAAAGATACTATATCTAAACATCTCTCTTTTAATTTCATAGGTTCATAGCAGTCAGATTATTTTTAAAGATATTATAAGCTTATATTAGAAGTTGTTAAATAACAAGCATTTACTGGAAATTGAAATGAGGACAGATAAAATACAAGTCAAAAAAAGTGAAAGAACTTTCTAGTGATTAAATTAAAAGACTAAGGGATTAAACTCATCCTAAGAACTAGCTAATGGTGATGATGGTGCAGGTCTCATTATTGCAGGAATTATTAATTCATTTTCAAACAAGAAAAGTGTGGGACTTAATTAATTTTTACAAAATGTTTGATGATGTTATTATTAGAGAAAGTGTGGATCAATATTATCACTTTAATTATTCAATGTGATCACAGCTTTCTCTAAACCTACTTAGTTTGACATAATTTTAAAAATAATTTTCTGAGTAAGTTTTTATATATTAGTCTGTGTTCAATGCGATATAAGCATGCCTCCAGAAAATCAGAAGTATTTCCATATGAATGCCTAGCAAATTTAATTTCAAATATGTCAGCCTTAACTTGACTTGCAATTTTTAGTGAGTTAATGCCTCACTTCTGATAGTTTCTCGGCTGACTAATATAAGGAACCTAGGAATAGTATTTTATACTGCTACACTATTTTTAGGTATACAAAGAGCTTTCTCAGGCCTTACTGTACTTAATCTTGGTGACATCTTCTGATGTAGGATGAAAGACAGGGTACTCCCCATGTACGAATGATAAACTGAGGTTCAATGAATTGTCTTAAGGTCCAGAGCTGATAAGTGGTGTCAGGATGAGAACCCATTGTGCTTATGACACTATGTGAGTCTCATGCTTTCTTCAGCAGCTTTACCTTGGAGCTCAGATCGCTGTCCATATTACTATGACAATTTAACAGAGTATGTAAATATGTGTGTGGTGTGTTGTGTGTGTACATATGTATGTACATATATGTATGTGTGTAAGTATGTATGAATGTATGTATGTATGTATATTTCTTTCACCTATGAGAAATGTGACCAAAAAGGAGTATCATATTAAATATGTATCATACCAGATGTGTATACTTTTTCATGTTTTAAAACATTTTATAGTAATTACTAAGACTTTAATTTGGAGTCATCAGCAAATACAACAAAAGCTTGTTGAACTATAAACTACAAGAAAGTTGATGTTAAAAGTTAAGTTTTACTTCAGGTTCTTACTCGAATATGCTCTTTAGTCTTACTGAAATGTGAATTGGAAGGAGGCTAGCATCTGAGTCCTTTTATCCTTTTATCCCAAAATTTACACTTTGGGGCATGCAGAAATTAACCTTTATTTTTCAACAGGACAGAAGTGAGTCCAAGAATCTTCATGTTGAGCCGGGGTCCCTTTGAGTTAATAATTATTGTTTGTGTTTATACCAGAAGAAGATAAAACAAAAAAAAAATTAAATCTGAAAGATCAGAGAAGCTTAATATAGCACCAAATAACCCCTTGCTAGGATATTCCAGATGGTAGGGGAATAGGGGCTGCAGAGGAAGCTGGGTAAAGTGTATTGCCCTGAAAATAACCAGAGTTAATATGAACAGCATGACAATGACATCGCTTTCACTAAAAAATGCTAATAATCTGAAAGGTTTACAACGCTATACAAGGTGGACTTTCTTAACTTGTGTTGGCATCATTTTGATCACGATAAACATTAATTCCACTGCTACTCATTTTCTTTCATTTATGTTAAATGACTAGAAATAGAAATTATATTCAGCACCTAAATTACTATAGTTGCTAAGGTTATATTTATAAGACTCACTTAAATTATGAAAATAGATTCCACATAAGCTGCTTTCTCTAAAAAATAATCAGCACTGAGTTTTTCTTCTTATTATCTCAGTGAGTCAACTTGATAACTGGATAATTTGTTAATGACATAATTGCACCTTTAAAAATTTCAATCATATCTTAAATGAGTAAGTGATGCTTTAAATGCATGATTTAAAAATGTGACCCCTTCAGAGATTGTATTGACATGGGAAGTATGCCAGATGCACCTGTCATTGAAACCACACAGGGAAGACATATCATTGCACTGATGGAAATGCAAATGGCTTAAGAACTATGCCAGAGATTTTCAGTTTATACATATAGTATTTCTTAAAGTTTATTTTTAAATGAAATAATGTAAAATCTCTTTTACATCCCAGTCATCAAAGAAAGTCAGTTAAATTTCTAAGAACTGAAAACAAACTAAATACATTAAATTTAAAAAAAATGTGATCAGTGTAATAACCTCTGCAGTTTTTACCCTGTGAAACCTTAGGGATTTGATGTTTTAAGAATAATGCAAGCTTTCATGAGTGATGTGGATTCATTAATTCGGTTAGCATATGGGCCCGTTTAAAAGGCTAAATACTCTAAGCATGGCTGACTCCCATCTACTCTGTCTGCATAGACTTGAGGTTGGGGGCTACTTCCTTTAAACTTTCAATGATTGATAATAACTCTCCTTACCACGCTTTTCTCCCTCCTGCTGTACAAATATTTGCAATCTTATTACCATTGGCATTTGCTCTTTATAAGGTGGCAATTATAACACTAGTCAAAGGCTTGTTTAAAATATTTTTGTTTAGTACATTTTTTCCAAGCTCAAGTTGTGATAAGTGGGCAGACGACGTTGGATCGATTTGAACACTATTGAGAGGGCTGCCACATTCAAAGGCAAAATGAATTAGATCCCATTCATGCTACTTCATCACAATGGCATGAAAACACTCCTGGAAACACATCTCTAGTTTCTGTGTTCTTCATGAAATGAAGGACTCCATGCTTGCTCAGAGGCATGCGGATCAAGCAGAAGGCCAGGAAGTGAGAAGACCTGACAATGAGGGAAAATGGAAAACAGGGGCTCTCTTCAGCAGTCTGCATAGAGCAAAGGAAAAGGAATTGATGGAAATTTCTGAAACAGAGGGGATGTTCCAACATACAACGAGGTCATATCAAAAAGGACAAGCAATGAGGAGATTCAAGGAGGTGGAAAGACATCATGAGGGAAGTGAGGATGGAAAATTATCCTGGCAGCCAATCCTGGAGAAGAGATGATGAAAGCGAAAACCAGGGAGCAGGCACCATTGGCATCCAACTGCCATTCAGTAATTTTTGTAAGGAAGAACTCACTCCAGTGGAAGCAGCACAGGCTGCACAAGCTGAGCCTGGCAATTTCATGATTTCTTTTTAGTTAAGGAGTAGTTCCAATTCCTTCTGGATGAACTCAAATTTTATCATGAGCTTTGGCAGTAAGTTTAACCCACACAGTAAATGGATTGCAAATTCATTAACAGAATATTTCACAGAAAGCCTCTACCAACTTTGGAACTATAAAAAAAAATCATAGAAATATGTTTTCCTTTTAATGTTTCTGGAAAAATAATTTTATTAAAATAGTTTATAAAATACTTCTGACTAAAGGAGAAAAGAAAAGAAAGCACATGGCTGTAGCTACATAAAGCCCAATTCAACTTACAATTTTTTTTGTGGGAGAACTAGAACAGGATATTATATGGCTCAGATCCGGGGCTGCCCTGTGGTTAGTCAACACTTGTCCTCATCAATTTCTAGTTGTGTGACATCAAGCCAGTTAAATCACTCACTGTTTCAGAAACTCAGTAAAATGAGAATAATGATATGTATCATTTACTCATTGTGAGAATTAAATAAACCAGTAAAGCATTTGGAACAACACTTCAGCTCTTAGTAACACTTGATAATATCTGTCAGATATTAATAACCTTATAATGTGAACCATGAGGGTTTAGCATCAACTCTTTCTTATTAGCACTATAATGAACACATTTCGTACATGTATATGTATATATGTATATATATCAATAAATTGCATAATGATTACTTAAAAAAACTTATTTTGACTGTTATTCTAAAAACGTCATTGCTGTGAGTGAGGCTTTTACATGTATTTCCGCACCATGATTTAACATACCACCCTTTTCTTTTGATTACTAAAACACTAAAAATCCCTTGTTCAAGTCATTCATGACCAGTTTTCAGAAGAAGATGACAAGGCACTGTAGTCCTGGTTGCTAAGCAAGTTCCTGGTATGATAACAGTTCATTTAAATAGCACAGTGTGGCTAGGATAGATTAAAGGGACGGCATTGCCGTGGCCATCTTAATTCACTTTTTCCTTTGAATTAAACCCTGAGTCAGAAAGTAGAAGATGGAATGGTTGAGACACTCATAGTTTTAATGCAAACCTGTTAAAAGGCCCACATGTAGAATTCCTGCATGAAACTCTAGAAATCGTTATTGGGTACCCAATAACGATGGCTAGAATTCTGATTAGTGTCATTTCACTCACTGAAGTGGTACCTGATAAAACCCAGGGGTTTCTGCTGGGTCGCATCTATTGTGCTGTGAACACGACTGCTTTCTCAGTGACCTTACACAGCCTCTTCGGTTGAATTGGCAGGGGCTGTGTCTGTTCATTTTCTGGATCTACCATAATATTTCATACTGGCATTGGACACTCAGTAAGGGTTTAATATGTTCATCATACTAAACCATGCTATTGTTAGGATCTCAAGGTAAATTGCCACTCCAGGGGTCTTGGTTAATTTTAAATTGCTTGGTGGGCTTTACGCTAAATACATAGTAGGCAAAACAAAGCAAGATGAGAAAACTTGGTGTTAATTATAAGGCAACTTATACATCTTGAATGAGAAATGAAGCATATTGATATAATCTAGAAGAAAGCCCAAAGGAGAGTATGGAAAAGAAAACAAAACTGGAAGAAGAGATGAAGGGACTCAAAGACATAATATGTAGTGATGCCATCCAGAGTTAACAAAAGCCACTGACATGAGCGTATCTATTAAAAACAAGGCCAACAACAAAACACTGAATGCACCCATTTTACTTTCTCAGGACATAAGGGAACTAGAGCGTATGGAATGCTCAATTACAGGATTCCAGAGGCCGACGAAGCATTTAACCACACAACAGAGAGTACTGACTCACATTTAATCGTGTATGATGGAATAGGGCCTGCTCCCACAGACTCGTCACCCCCACAGAACTGAGTGTAGATGGCGGCTGTGGCCAGGACGCCTCCAGTCTTATTCTGTCACAGATTGTCTTTCTAAGCCAGGCATGTCACTGCTATAAACTGATGAGGTGACTAGTGATTAAGGCTAAGTGGATCTTGTTAATTTGGCAACACTTTAAAATAATTGAACATGAATAAAATGGCACATTATAATCAAAGTCCTTTGGGAATACATTTGAAAGCTACATAATGCAACATTAGTTCATCATGACTAATACTATTATAATTAATATTAAATGATAAAATGATGGCTGGCTTCGTCTTCCAAGCTTGAATTTTTATGCCAGCAAAGAGATGCCCTGGTATTTGACATTGGAGAGAGGTGTGGAGCTCAAGGAGTTGGAGAACAAAAGCAATCATTTTGTACTGACCCTTTTTTTTTTTTAACTCAGTATTTTCCTATTGAACTGCTTTGTTGGTGTATTCAGTATTTGGACCAGGGCATTTTCCATTAAGCTATGGTGTTACAAAGAACAGGGATGATGGTAATAGTCTCCTGAAGTGAATTCTAAGGTTTTAAAGCCCAAAGTATACAGGAGACAATAACATGTTTGCTTTAAGAGCTTTTGAGATGTAAGTAGTGACCTCTGTGTTTCCAACAATGCCTGATAATTGAATGCAGACACTGCATATTGGAAAATAAGGTACTTGCAAGGCAAGGATCATATTCAACTAGCCCTTGTAATTGAGGGGCACAGTTTATCCGAGATTGTGAGCCGTGCCTCAAAGAACCTCAATAATCATAAGCAGTGGGAGATTAACACTTTCCATAGTGAGGGCAGTGCAATTCTTACAGCAGGTCACTCAGAACAGAAATAAAGAAACAAATGGAAGCAGGGGGTGTTTCCATGATATTACCCCTGAGAAAATGGGTGAACATGGAATGAAAACCTCCCATGGTATTTTTAGTGTACTTTTGAGACTGATTATAATGTAGCAAATAGCTGGTAGAAGGGAGAAGTGGAGAAGCACAGAACACAAAGCTAAATTAAAAGAAAATCAAATGCACAATAAAGCCAAGTAGAGATAGGTGAATTGGGTGACAGCAGGGATGTGTAAAGTCTGTTCGGCTCTTCTCTTTGGCAGGAACTGATGTTTTTTGGACATATACTAGTGAAGATGCCTCACATTCTTCAAAGCAGAAACTGACAGTCCACAATGATTTGTTTATTTAATGACTATGATTTACCACTTCCCTGCGAGTTGTTTATTACTATGACACATTTAGGTCAAGAGAAGTGAGCCCTCAGTTCAAATACAGGTCACTGTCCTTTAGTGAACTGCAGCAATGGCTCTTACCCATTCAGCAATTTCAAACCTCAAGATATTAATGGGCGTTTCAGTCATGTGTCTCATATTCCATCCACATCCTTTTTGCTGAATGTACTGTATATTTTACCCTTCCTATGGTGTGTCAAATGATTCCCCTTTAATTTAAAAAGAATGGCTGCAGTTGGATGAGGGTTCACTTTAAAACTGAGAAAAGAGCTATGATCTCTATTTTTCAACTTCATAAAACAATCAACAGAGGCATGCCATCTGCAAGTCCTATTTACCTGACTTCTGAATTCCCCCCCCCCTAAAGATACAGAACAAAATGTTGTGATAGATTTTACTGGAGTCTAAATTTGGCTTTGTAACTAGACAGGGAAGACTCTTTATAAATGACAATTTGAATGTTAGCTTATATCTTCTTTTCTTGAGCTCTGGAGGTAATCACTGTGACCCCAGATCATTCCCCCACATTCTTTTGATCATCTAAACTCCAGTGTCTTTATCAGTTTTATGGGATCTTTGACCTCCTCGGCAGTGTCCTCAGTTAATTGGACCATAGTTTTGAGCTGTTGGCTTGACACCACAGGTGGCTGTGCTTTTAAGAAACACAACGTCATGTTCCTTCCAGATAGAGTGATAAATCCATATTCTGTCCTAGAAAAACCTCAGGAGAAACCCATTTAAGCAAACATTATGCACAGAATGGCTAGCTAAGTAGAGTAACAAACTTTCCATGGTCATTGATTGATGAAGGAATGCAACCCTTCATAAGAACTCAACTGAAATAAAATGCCACAAACTTGACACTGAAAATCATATCTGTATATTAAATTTCAAAGGCAGATAATGAGAAATAAAGACTTGTAATCTCAACATGTTATGATGTTTCAGTATACTGGAAAATACTCCAAAGGGTGAGTATGTGTTTTTAAAATGCTTTTATTAAATGTTTACTAAATTAACATCCTTTCTATAGTAGTATATAAAATAGATATTATTCAGATAAAATATTAACATGTTTAGAGGACAGAAGTATTAAACAGCTTCAACAAAAATCAGACCAGTTTATATTTTAATAATTATAAATAAATAACTACATTCAATATGGCCTACAAAGGGCCCAAATTCCACCTGTGATGCCCAGAAAGAAAGAGCTCTAGCCCCGTGCAAAAGCTACAGGCACAAACGTGTTCTTTCTAGAATACTAAGATACCCAACTACAAAACTAGATTCTTCTATGTAATGCATTATATCACATCAATTTCTTTTATACAGTTCTCTTTATATGTACTCCAACTTATGGTATCCCCTCTAGCTCTTATAGGAATATGAATAATCAAAAAACAGTCTCCATTCCTCCCCTTCCTTCTTTCCTTCCTTCCTCCCTCCCTCCCTTCTTTCCTTCCTTCCTTCTCTCTTTCTCTTTTTCTCAGATACTTACAGAATTGAACAAAATCATCGGTGTACAGAGGATCTCAGAGACAAGCTAATCCATCACTGTTATTATATAGATGAGAAATGGAAGCCAAATAGGATTAGCAGCTTGCTCAGGATTCCACAGGTAATAAGATTCAGAATCTGAATATGTATCTTCTGCCTTCTGGTGCATTGTTGTTGTTTTTTTCTTTTATACCACACCATCTGATAGCTTTAATTTCTCCCAGGCTTTCCAGTGTTTATTACTAGAAGAAAGCCTCCCAGACATACTTTGTGCCATTAGTTATGCAGGCATTTCCCTCAAAGTTCCCTTGGTCGTGTTCTCTCCACTACTGCATTCCCACCTGCATAGCTTCAGAGGAAACTGTCACCAGAGGGTATCTGTGGCAAGGTTGTTGGCCAGATTTTGATTCCAACTATTCATCTAATCATCCTTTCAATAAATACTTATGAAGCACTTACTGTGTGCCAGGCACTGCTCTAAACAACAGGTTTAGAGCAATAGACAGAAATTATCATCATGGAAATTATCATTATGGATACCACTTTCAGACAGAATACAACATACAAGCTGAGAGAGAGAATGTCAAATGGTGGTGACTTGACTACTCTATGGAGAAAAATAAATCCAGGAAGGGGAGTAGGGACCATAGGGAGTAGGGTTACTATTTTATACAGGTGTTCAGAGAAGGCCTCAGTTATAAGGACTATCTAAAAAGATGACTGAAGAAAAAAAGAGAGTAATGCAAAGATCTGGTGGAAGAGTAGTCCAGGCAAAAGAAAACAGAAGTTGGAGGCTGTCATGTGCTTAGCGTGTTCTAAGAATATTCTAGGATGCCCATATGGTAAGAGCCAAGAGAATGAGAGGAAGCATTGCAGGAAATTTGGTGAGAAATATATGTTGAAGAAAAGAGGTATTTGGGTAAAGGTTGGTATTTTAGAACTGTATAGATCATAGATCAAAGACTTTAGTTCCTTCTCAGAAAGATGAGAAGCCATCTAAATTTTTGATCAGAGAATTATTATGATACAGCTTATGTTTTAAAGGTTTTGCTCTGATTATCGATGAATAGACTTCAGAAATCCAAAAGAAGAAGCTAAAACTATGATTAAAATGCTACTTCAATCCAGGCAAAAACTTATCATAGCTTGGACAAGGGAGGTAGAAATGGAAATGTTTAGAAGTGGTAGGATACTGAATTCATTTTGAAAGTAGAGCCAATAGGATTGGCTGTTGGCACGGATTTGAAATGTGAGTGAGGAGAGTCAAAGAGATGCCTATAGCCCTCCAACTGGATATGTCAAGTGGGCCACTGGATATATGAATCTGGGTTTCAGGGGAGAATTTTAGAGTATAGATATAAATTTGGGAGTCACAAATTTAAATGTAATGTAAAGCCATGAGACCTGATACCATCAGCTAGAAAGACTCAACATAGAGAGACATCCAAGGATGAAGCTCTGGGAAAATCCATAGTGTAGACCTCAGGGAGATGAGGAGGAAACAGATAAAAAGAGATATGAGGTAGGAGGAAATCCATGAATGAGTGGTGTCCAGGATACTGAGTAGAAAATATTGAGATGGAGGTATTGACCGACTGTATCAAATGTTACCAGTAGACTGAGTAAGAACTGTGGGTCAGTTTTTCAAAGGGTGCTAGAGATCCTGAGGGGTTTGGTAAAGTGCTGGATGTGACCCTGATGTTTTGTGCATTCCATACAAAAGGGGAGCATAAGAATTGGAGACAGGGATGGAATAAATCACTTCTGATACATCCCATGCAGGCAGTTGAGGAAGGTTTCTTAGAGAAGCTGAGACTAAACTAGGTCCTAAACCTCACATAAAACTTTGATAGGTAAACATCCTGAGAGGAGCAATGCTTCAGGGAAACGGAACTGCTTGAGAAATATTTTACTGGTGGAAATTGCAAAACATGCTAGAGTGATGGCACCCAGGTTAATATGGAGGCTATAGAAAGAAAGTATGGACTAAGGCAGTGGCAATTGAAATAAATAATGAAAAGCAAGGATTGGACAAATTATTTTGGATGTTTGTTGGCCAAGATTTGTTAACATCTTGGATATATTCAGTATGAGATGAGGAAGACATGTTCAGCCTGAATGTATGGAGTTTTTGCAGATGCCATTAATTGATGCAACAAACAGGCCCTGCTAAACAATGCATTTGGGGTCAGAACTAAATATTCATTCAGCCTGTGCTACTAACAAGGTTTATGCCGCTCCTTCATTCTCTCATTCTTGTTTCTGCTGTCACTCTTGACTTCAGTTTCATCACATCAGTATCTCATCGTATGATTCAGTTAGACTCTGAGATCCATTAAGCTGCAGTAATCCATGATTTAGTTACAACGATACAGATTTCAGTCTTAGCCTATTGAGTCTGAGGTATCATTGAGTCTGGGAAATCATCAAGAAAATGTTCAAAGGCCATATAGAAAAGGGCCCAAGGAGAACTTATATGTTAACTAAAACTTAAAGAATCAAGGATCAAGTAGGTAGCGTACAGAAGGATCTAATTTAGCTCCTGGCTGTGGAGGAGAAGCTTGTCACAGTGTAGGCTTTCCAGAGCTAGAAAGGGGTTTATGCCTGGCAGCTAGAAACAGCCGGTGAGCCTCCAGTGGCACTCAGCCACGTCTCCCTTCCAAGGTATGCAGTCTGTGCCAGTATACACAGAGTCGCTCGGCTCCCCTTTGAGAAGCAGAGCCTGGGTTCCTCCTACATCCTTCTATGAAAGCCTAAGTTCATACATGTTTGAAAGAGATTTAGGGTGAAGTGTTTATAGAAGAAGAAGTTTTCTCACCTAATTTGCAGGTCCACTGGCATCCTATCTTACTCATTTTTCAATCTGTTTGGATCCATGTCAGATGTTTTTGTCAACTCTAGTGGAGGACGTGTCCTTGGAGGCAAGATGCCTGGAATGTAGTAAGTGCCCAACAAATATTTGTGGTCCCCTGCACAGATTGTTCAGAGGGGATGAATACTGAGATAGAGAAATTTACCATTTTTTCATAGCCTTTTTGTAGGAGGCTGGATATAAATGATCACAAAAGCAAAAGCAAGTAGATGTAGACAACACCATCCTTCTACATGTGATGCTTTCTAGAAAATATATGTGAAAGACGAACAATAGATCAATAGACTCACAGACTAGAAAAGGATTTCACTAAAATTAAATACACACACATTTACTTCATAATTTAATCTCACATTTAGATAAAATTTCAATATTGAGCTAGTATTTTGTGTATCCTTCTTAATGTTTTCCCCCACCTTTTAATCACATTGCTGCCCACATTAAATCCAAAGAGAGGCTCAGTCTAAGGTTTGCCTTTTAGCACACCTAAACATTTTGGTCTTTGTTTCTACTGCACTGTGTTTATAAAAAGGGTGATTTGTAATTCTAGCATCTACCTTTGATTATTTCAGCTTCCCATCAGTAGTTCTAAGCACGGACACATGTAACTAGTCAACTAACAAACAGGAACTGCTATATAGATCAGTACGGCTGTGCTGGGGAAACAGGACTGGCTGGCAGGAGTTGGCCAGTGATGTTTAAAACGATTGTTCATTAGTTCATGAATAAATTTCCAAACGTCCACAAGAGATGTAGCTTTTGGGGTGGGACGTGTCTAATGTACACAAGTGCTTCTAAAGGTAAAGTCTGAAAGTTTGGGTTACTTGTGAAATATATTTGAACTTTATAAATCTTACTGTGCCATTGTTAAGACTGAGGTGAAGTATTAACATTTGTTGCATACCTGACTGTATAGTGGACATTTAACCTAACGGATGGATGGATAGATAGATAGATAGATAGATAGATAGATAGATAGATAGATAGATAGATAAATTACAAAATCTAATTTATTCTCTTCACTGATCTTCCACTAATGTATTATAATTTCCATTTTGCAAATGAGAAGACTGAGGTTCAAAGTCATTAGTAACTTGCCCAAGGTCACAGACTCTCTATAGTGCCTCTGGGAGATCAGTGCTCTTTTCGGAGGCACAGCCAACTTTGGGGTATTTTGGGAGATCTATAACATAACCTGAAAGCAATAAGAGTTTGCTCCAGGAGTTCTTGTCTTCAGGCACTTTGATCCTTGGGATTTTATCATGCTGTAGCAATTTCCTGGCAGGGAAGAACAATTAGGTTCCTGTGAAATGCCCTGGCATCTGTCCATGTGCCATGAACGAAGCATGACATAACCCCCTCCGCAGCCATCACTGAAGACATACTGGGTTTAAGGCTAATATGTTATTTCAATAGTTAATTCTGGAAGCCGACCAAGAGCAGCCATCATTTGAATTTGGCATGATTTCACTGATGCTTGTTGCTCATAATTTCATTATTCTCCAGATGTTAACATATTTCTCTGTGATGCTAATTTTTCTTTTGCCAATTATCTCTGTCAGAATCTTTTGGGTTATTTATTTTGCACATTTCTTCTGTTAAAATGCAAGCTCCACGAGGGTAGAGATCTCTGTCTGTTTTGCTCAAAATCTTAAAAGAGTGTCTGACATAGAGCATGTGCCCAATAAATACCTGGTGAGGGAATAAATAAGTGAAAATTGTGCCCACAATTTTCCTGTTGTGTGGAAGCTATTAAAGCGGAATGCTTAAAAATATTTTGAATGCTAGACAGTTAAAAAAAAAGAAAGAAAGAAAGTCAGTTCTTATGTTTCTACTTTAAAACCATCAAGTGGAAACTTGCAATCCAGAGTGATGGACTCTTTGGATCTTATGCCTGGGCAGCAAACAGGATCATCGTGTGTGCTGGGTGCCAAGAAAGCAAACCATTTTTTTAAGCAACAATATTAGTACAAGATGACTGATGCTAAAAATTGTCCTATATAGTTTCAATTAAAAATAGTACTCTGAATAATCCACTTTTTATTATCTATATCACCTCTCCAGTTGGTGAACTTCATTAAAGTGACAATTTATCTCTATTTTTAATCACCCCATAAGAAATGGAATTAATTTTTCCTAAATCTTCTTTAATTTTCTTAGCTAAACACATACACTTTTAACGATTTAAAAATATGGTCCCCATTCGTCATATTTCTGTCTTATGAGCTGAATTTTAGGTGGACGTTTCAAAGGCCTAGAAGGCATTTTTGTTTTCCTTATTCAAGTTTGAAACTGTCCTTTTCCTTTCCGTATGAGCAACTGCAACCCACATGATATTGGGCACAAAGTGTTTAAAAAGCACTGTCCAGAAATACTGCTGCCTGGGGGACGGTAAAGGATATCATGTGGAGTGTCACGGTGCTGTGCAAATAGGGAATTCATTTTCTATTCAGACTTCAACAGGAAGAGCCTTTTCCCTGCTAAAAGGGGTTTCAAACCCCTCATTAACAGAGTGTGCAAGCAGACTCAGTCAGTGGAGGGAGAATGGGTAGCTACTAGTGTGAGTGATGCCAAGCCCATTCCTGACACCCAGATTGAAGAACTGGGCCACAGAGCAAAGCAGTTGCTAATAAAGCCAACAAGTCATTTTTCAGCATTCAGTCTCTTGTTTGAATAAACCTATAAGCAGAGATTTAAGTATCATGAATCCAGAAGTGGTCATCTCAGCGTACATATCAGACTGTAGCAAGAATGAAAAACAGAAGCTCTTCCCTGTTTCCTTCCTGAGGAAGAAATGAAGGTAGATTTACTTGCTATTGCTATGTACTGTCTTTTAACGCAACACTTTACAAATGGGTTGCCTTCCACTATTAGCAGTACTGTTATATGTGCTTTGAAGAAAGATGTAATAATAATAAGAAGAAGAAGAAGAAGAATAGACACATCTCAAACTTGCAAAAACAGATAACATGTAGGATATACGGGATGACAGGGATTTCTTTGTAGGCAAAATTCTTCATTGAGTGGTTCCTATGGTAGAATCTCCTGAGACTTTTGAAATATGTGATTTTTAAAATGTTAAATTTACACACACCTCTCAAGAAATACATCTATGAACTGATGGGCATCCTTTTAGTTTTTTTGGGTACCGGTCCCTATGGTAAATGTTGCGTGCTCAATTATTATTGACACACATCTGGAGTATATAGTTTGCAACTGTGAGCATATTATATAAATTCCTGGATAGGGTAAGAAGACCCCTGCTTTATTAATTGCCTCAAGATTATTTGCCCAGAAGAGTCAAATCTACATAGGTAAACACTTTTTTGAGAGCATTGCCTTCTGAATCAATGCATCTCAACCTTCAGTGTCCATAGGGATCACCTGGTGAAATGCAGCTTAGAGTTTAGGAGGTCTGGGTGGGGCTTTGGAGTCTGCATTTCTAATAAGCACCCAGGTGATACAGATACTGCCAACACATGGACCACACCTTGAATGGCAAGGCTCTCGATTATGCAGTCTTATACACAAGTACAAAAATGACGAGGATGATCAAAACTTCATAAAAATTTTTACTATACCAGGGAATGCCTCCTCCTCTTAAGACATTCATGGATACTGGTCAGTACATGGTTTTCGTTTTTGTTTTGGAGTGAGACAAAATGGAAAATCCTCTATTCTCAGGCCAACTCTTAACTCAGTAACACCTAAGAAGGTTTTTCTTCATGCCAACTGCCTGTTCGCTTTTGCCCTTTTGAAATAAATTTTGATATCTTTAGTCTCAAGGAGACAAAAGGAAGTCATGTGACTTGGAATTCCTGGTGGTATCTTGAAGATGGCCGTTCTGTTTCTCCAGCAAGGAGGAGGAGGATAACATATGGATATATTGCTGGGCTGCCCGTGCCATCTCCTGAATTGCCAGACCACGTTGTAAGGTGCAGCAGATGGCCAGAGCAGCGGGATGTGCCAAACGATGCACTCCAGAGCCCCTCTACAAGGTGCTCACTCTGGTAGCGGTAGCAGGGCTCAAGAATATGCTTACGGCCTTTCACAAAGACAAATGATCTGGTAGCTCCTCAGATGGTGCTATCAGAATCATCGTATAGGGTGGATGATTTGCCTCTGCTATGCACTGGCAATTCAACATTGTAGTAGGGAAAAGAAAAAAAAAACACGAAAAAAAGCCAACAAAAAACTCCCACTTTTTGAAAGGCTTCAAACTATGGCCTTTCTTTCCTGAGCTTGGGCAATAATGGCTATTCTTTAAGTACGTCACTTCTCACAACAGAGAAAATGAGCTCTATATCCATTATCAATGAGGCCTCCACTTCCTTCTCTAGCCTGTCTCCCTCTCAAGTCCTCCAGCAGCCTTCTCACCAACCTTTTCCGGCTTCCATGATTTTCCTCTGGGGTTTTGTAGTTTTCCACCATGCTCCACCCTGCCGTTTTAAGTATTCAAAGTCTACTCAATCTTTAAGACACGTCCCATATCCTAACCCTTCTTAAAGATGTCTCTTAATCTAAAGAAAAATTGTCATCCTCCACACTTCTTATAAGATTCAATCATTTGGCAGGCAAGAGTGTCTGTCTCTTCATGACAATTATTTTTTTCATATTTGATGTTTCATATGGGCATAATTGCTCCCCTCATTTAACCTATAAGCTTCTTAATAGCAGCAAATGTTCTCGGAATTTAAAAATCTGCGACAGTGGATGAATACATTCTTACTTAGGTTTTAAAGTCAATTACATGGCAGGTATTGAGAGTGGCTTTCCCCCCAAAGGCCTAGCTCACTGAATCCTCATTCAGAACTTGAGTGCTCATAAATAAAACACCAAAACAGTAGTACAGGTGCCTAGGCTGGTACCCATGTTCTCTTTGCTCACAGCAATAAAACGAGTCCACACCCCTTCTCCATTACGTTCCAGCAATTCCAACTATTTGCTTCTTGTTGTTCTGCGGCGTACAGTATATGAGGTTATCTCTGTGTACCCATGAGAGTTGCTGATCCCGCTCACTCTCATGTCTTATACCCATTTGATTACCCAGATTTCTTCTTTTAGGGGTTCTATAACCTGGATTTTGATTGATGTAGTGTGCATTGGATTAAAGAATTTACTGTTACTTGCTACAATCATGCCACAGAAAGTTATTATTTTGTTTTGAGTCAAATTTGAAATCCTTTCTTGGAATGAGCTCCCGCTCAGTTAATGCCAATTGGCTTAATATTTCCATCACCCAGTCACTCCACACAAGCCTTTTCCAAGCTGTGCCATATTCTTGGAATGCTTTCTCTTTCTGTCTGCCAAGTTATCTCTATTCCATCATCCAAACAGCTCACACAGTCCTACCTCCTCTACACAGAACTATTTGGGAAAGGTCTAATAGCTTCTCTCTATACTATCCGGTGTGAGCATTAGCCACTTAAGATTCTCTCGCTCCTCACTGCTCTACTAATGTACTGACTCTTGAAATGGACACCAAGTACATACCCTGTTTTGCACTGTTCAGTAGTCTTTGTCTTTTGCCCTTGTATATGCTGTCTTTCAATTCAGATATTTTAGTCTCATAGTCTACTTTTGACAGATTTCACAAAAATAAGACTGAAATGAAAGCCCTCTGTACAGTGCCAAGCGTAATATCATATAGAAACAGATACTTAATACATAAGGAGGTTTCTCAGATTTGATTTTTTAATGTACAAAAAAATATGGAACTTATTTAATATTTCACAAATCTACCAGGACTTGCCAGGAGAACTCTTTTAGCCTTGGGCAAGGATGGCAATTTCCATGGGGGTTCATTTCTCAGGTGGCAGAGCAGTAATTGCCATTGGTGGTAATTGTAGGCAGTACAAGGGGACTTAATAAGATACCCTCAGTGCTGAGGGACAAACTCATGAAAGGCCATCCATGAGAGGAGCACCTTCTTTTAGGAAGGATGAAGGTAGTGCTGCTAAAGGGAATTGGGAAATCGTCTTAGACATGGCAGGTTCCTCATACAGAGTGGGTGCTCCATGTGAATTCATCAAATGAGAAAAGGAATCTGCTGTTTAAAGAACTGTGATGTAAGTGATACTCCCAGTGTTGTCTTCCAGCGGATCTCTCTGAGGAGACAACTTGCTAACTGAATTTTCTGTGGGCACTCTGAAAGGTTACAAAATGGACGAAGAAGAAACAGGAAGTGTGTGTGTTTATCCAGCAGTGCTCAAAAGAGAAAAATCATTTACCAAGAGGAGCATCTATGAAATTTGTAGGGTCCAGATCAAAATGAAAATGCAGAGCCCCTCCCCTTTCTAGATGGTGACAGTGGAACAGGAACCAAGCACAGGACCTTCTAAGCATAGGGCCCTGGGAGACTGCCCTGGTTTCCTGCCCGTGAAGGTGTCCCTGTCCAACAGACATGGCTAGTGTGACTATAGATTGTGAGTATGGTGAGAGTACTAATCTAAGTACTAAGCTAATCCAAAATCTGAACAAAAGATCCCTTTCACAACCAGTCTTTGCTTAAACGAGATACATTTTGGTTACAAACTCAGTTTTCTAAGTATCCTTATACAAGAGAGGCTGATGCCTAGGAAAGAAGAACTTGATTTCATTCATTCTGGTGCCTCTTTTGGTTTCTACATTAGTCATTTGAGATTTTAATTAGCAAAATAATTTTGTCTCTATCTCCTTGTTCTCTTTGTAGTTGGGAGATCTTGTGTAAAACCCTTGCACTTTCCATCCCTCCTTGTTTCTCATGTGTAAAACGTGGAGGATTAACTTCATCTCTTGGGTTAATCAGCATTTACTGAAGTCATGTTTGTGAATTTCCTGGCATGTACTAGTCATTTCGTTATGCCCGTCTTCCCTCCCCTTCTTTTTAGCCTCACAATTCCCCAAACTCAGCACCCTGCACATGAATCTATCATCTGGTACTGGGTGAGTTAACCGGGTTTCTGGGTGTGCAGAGCTGAGGGCCCGCTCTACACTCTGGTTATCAAACTGTAAGGGACTCAACTGGGCAGCCAGCTGGCCCACTTTCTGTCTTTGACACCATTTAGCTGCAACTGAACCTATCCATGATGGCCTGCAGACCTTGTAGCTGGGGAAGAAGAGGACAGGAGAAAAGAACAAGAGCCCAAGACATATCTCATTTCTCATTATATGGGTACTATCAACTTCAGATACTAACAACTTATTTCAGCCCAGGGAGTAGTCCTGGATGAAAGAATGGAGGGGACTGGGTGAGGGTAGGAATAAAGAGAGATGGAAAACAGATTCAGCACTTTGACAAGCCGGATGCAAAGATGCTCTGGTCTATTTGATCAAAGTGGGGGAAAAAACACTTTTGTCAAACCGTCTGCTTTGTTTACAGGCAATGCCACTCTTGCACGTCATTTGCCTCTTTGCATTAATGCAATGTCTACATTTTTTATTCACTGTTGGACGATCAGTGTCCAAAGCATTTTTTCTGCTACAGATTTATTTAAATTTACTGAACTCTTAAGCAGCCAGCTTACAGCAACAACTATAATCCCCTCTTCTTTACTCATAACCAAAGACACATATCACACAAAGAGTAACAAAAGTAGGAGGCGGATTAGGAGAATTTGGAGTCACAGTGAACAAAGCACAGCTAGCATTATGCTTTAAAAATAACGGCTTTTCTGTCTCATGGTTAAGAAAAATAACTTTTCCACCGCATAATAAATTTATTAGCCTTTCCGACCTCATCATTTCTACCTTTACTTAGATACAGCATCAAAGACAAGATCATGTTTGACGGTAATATTTTCCAATTCAGCTTTTTAACATTCACTTCCGCTTGGTTGCTCCAAAGTTACTGCGTGAGCGCCACCTGGTGGGAAATTTGTAAGTTGCGCAATGTAACTTCACACATAGGCGAAAGATAATAGTTCGGATTTTTCACCGCCCAAGGACTTGCTAATAGGCAAATATGTCTTGAAAGACCAATCATGAATCAGTAGCCCATTATACACACTTAAAAACGGCAAGTCCTGGCCTTTAGTTGCTAACTAAACACAGCATTTTCCATTTTTGCACACCTTGCTCCTTCACCCTGAAATGTTCCTGTTTTCTCTGCTTCTTCTTGTTCCAGCCTGTTCTCCTCCCATTCATTCTTAACTCCTTCAAGCTGTAGCTCATCATTTAGTTCCTCCCGAAAGCCTCCCTTAGGCCTTGTGTCAGTCACGGTCCCCATAAAAAAACAAATGGCACGCTAAAATTGGATCATTTGAGGAGAGTTTAATTGAAAAACATTGGCAAAAGGGTGGGCAGACTATAGGGAACCCATGGATGATGGTGCAGAATCCCAATAATAGTAACAGAGGCCTCTACTACCCTAGTTCTGAAGGTGCAAGGAGGCAGTGAGGTGTGCAGGGCAGGTGCCACAGGTGTGAACTCGGAAGAGGGATTCCAACTCCCCGTCTTCTATGGGTTGCTCCGCATTGGGCAATCCCAACAGCAAACCAGAGAGCAAAAGAACCCACCCAAGTTCATCTTGGGGAGGGTATAGGGAAGGGGAAGAAAGATGTTGGTAAGATGTGGAGAGACCAACAACAGATAGCCATGACTGCTCACAGCCTGCGCCTTTCCCCACAGTCCTGGGCACCTACTAAACAAGCACACATTTATAGACAGTTGATTGAGAGATTAAATAGAGAGATAAACAGTTACCTTGAAGGACTGAATGAAGAACAAGTCAAGGCTTTCCACTGTTTATAACTTGCTCTTAACCCTTAAACTATCTATCCATTTGAAACTACCTCTACTACCTTAATTTAATGTTGCTACATTTCAGCATTTTTCCTTGTTTAAAGGTGTGTTAGGGGGTATGTTAAGAGCAAATTTGCTTCCAGTTCTGCTAGGAGTGGACCATTATCATTTGTTATAAGTTTGAGGATTCAGG
>NW_017731639.1:1675067-1676888 GCF_001890085.2 Hipposideros armiger
TATCACCAAGTTAGAAGAAAAAGGTTATATCAAAGGTTTCCAGAAAACCATTGTTGACATTCGGAGATAACTTTTTTAGAACATCTAATTCATACCTCTCACTTCGAAAATGAAGACAATGAGATCAAGGTTTCCAGTCACATACTGCAAGAGAGGCTAATTAGTTGAAAATGTAAAACCACAATCCACATTTCATGAGTCCTCCACCTAGTGCTGAGAATGTTGAAGTAAAATAGGACTTTCATGAGTGACGTGGTGATGTAGTTGATATTTTCTTTCTTTTTCTTTTTCCTGTAGTAGAATACATAGAGAGATTGACATCGGCTTCCTTCACCCTTTCTTCTCACCCCTCATTCTTTCCCGGCAGCAGTAAGAAGGTAAAAATATCCAGAGTTTTGGTTGTTAAAAGTCATAGAAGAATTCTACAGTAGACATGTGTATCCCCAACATGGACATCTATTGAGATAGTATTGATTCCTAACAGACTGGAAACTTGGTAAAAGGGGGGCTGGGGGAATGGGGAGTGAGGGAGACGTGAGGGACATGAGTGTGAATGTGTACATGGGACCCTTGTAGGTCAAGAGACCCGTTCCCATTTTTAAATCCTACACTTGGCAATGGCGAGGCCTCAGATTGGGATGCCAGTGAAATCGGGAGACTGTTCAAGTTCTCGTTACTGAGGTTGACATGGGTGGCAGGGGCTGTGGTGATTCTGCCATTACAACTAGCTGCCTGGGCAAGGATCAAAAAGCCTCCATGTACCTAGCTGGGTGCCCTTTGCTCCTTATGTGGACTACATAAACCTTGGGGCTCTAATACAGTCTGAGGGCAGGAGAGGGCACCCCAAATTGACTGATATTGGACTTCTTTGTCGACCTTGATGACAGCAGTCTCATAGTGGATTTAATCTGACTTAGAGAAATGAAGGTGACATTTCTTGCACTCTGTGTACCACGGAACAAGTTGTACCAGTTACAAGTGTAACTTTTCTATTGCTATCATCTAATCGTTATTTTGATGGGTGAGGGGTGAGAGCGAAGTACCAAGTAGATTATTTCATCCACCAACTTTTATTTTTAGAAAGTGTATTTTTGAAAAGATAATGTTTCTTACTATACCATTTTTCTGGTCCATCTAAAAAGAGAAAAAAATAGATTTTTACAATTCTTTTTGTAGGAACATAAGCTCTTTAGGGCATAGGGCTTCTGCACTGAATTGCAGCCCAGCATGAAATTTTACAGCTGAGTTATGAACCTCTGACAATAAAAGTTTACAACAGAACAGCCTGGCTTTTCTAGCTTTAGGAGCAGGGGTGAAGGAAACATGCATGCTCTAACAAATACTGTCATTCTGAAATATGATATTAATGACTGCATACTTTGAGACTAAAGAATTAAAATGTGAGAAGGAAGTTAATTAGACATACTTGAGAGATATGTCATGTATTATTCCAAGTCGTGTGCACCTTATTTACTTAACACAAATGTAAACTCCAAATGATTTGACATCTCTTTCAATTTCATAATTAAATTAGAAGATTTGAGAATTCACAGGTTTTAAAATTAAACTATTATTGACTTTAAATTATCCCTGTTAAGAGGGAAAGTAATAGAATGAATAAATTAAATTCTCTCCACATACCCTGACAACTCCTCCCCAAGACAACTCTTTCTCTATTGAATACATTTACACTACAATAACCCATGCAAACAATATTCCAAAGAATCAAAGGGGTATAGTTTTTTGGTGGCTGTTTTGTTTTGCTGTTGTTGTTGTTATTTTTTTAACAGAGAGAAATGATTGCCTATAACCTATTTTTTT
>NW_017731639.1:1679748-1680626 GCF_001890085.2 Hipposideros armiger
AACAATACAGGCATTTAGATTTCCATCTGCCTAATTTCCACATCCTAATATGGGAGTCAAAGGATTCCAACCCCAACAATCTTTAGAAAGTCTTCTAATTGGATTTAGTAGAAATACATTCTTTTCACATGCATATTTCATCTGCTATGTAATAGTTAATAACTAAATCACACAATTGCAATATTAAGTGCATCTGAGATAAACAAATTTGAGAAATTTACAATGGACACTTAGTAAATATTCTACCCAATGAACAGGAGAGGAAATGAGAATGTATTCTTGAGGGAAGTTTACTAGTCAAGAACGTTAAAAAAGTGTGAGTACTGTCAGCACATATTTCAGGAAAAATGGTGAGCATCACTAATTCAGTGAGTTGGTGGCTGATTTACTAATTGAGTAAAGTGGTGGCTGATTGGGAGAGCTTCTGCTGGACTTAAATGGACTAATTATTTGCTGGCACAATATAGCAAGATCGGAAATTCTACCATGGGAGCTCTCGTCTGGACCATGCATTCAAATCTGGGCAGTGTTTACAAGCAGAGCAGTGGTTCCAGTTTGATTTGCTTTATGTCAAAAATTGCTTTGACATAGATTTCCCCTTGACGTTAGGCTCGTTTGGATCATTTGAACTTCATTTCAACATATCAGATGAGTTTTTACACAGCTTCTTCCCATTTCTATCCATGCTTAGGGTTCCATCCCAAGCCACCCTTCTAAGATCTATCTCCTCAACATTTTGCCCGTGAACATTTTGAATCTTTTCCTCTGTAGACTCCATCCATGGGGATTTCAAACATATTTTACTTCAAAAACTTGAACAGTTTCCCTTGATCCTCTTATGCCTTCTGGTTAGCACTTTCCAATCTCCCTGTTTTTCT
>NW_017731639.1:1681364-1685798 GCF_001890085.2 Hipposideros armiger
GAGGCCGACTCACTGAGAATACATAGAAATGTTGGATGAACTATAATAAACATTCATTTTATATGAATAACGTCTATCAAAAAGAAAGAAAGAAAAATCAAAGAAAGACCAAAAAAAAATCTCTAAGTGCTACAAATGAAGGGGAACATTCTACATTAGAGCATGAGTTGCTGCCTCAGGGAGTGCAGAGGACGTAGATTGAGATACAGGACCTAATGGCTAGAAGCCAGGTATTACTGTCCACCAGGTATGAAGCTCATCTCTCTCTACATCAGATGAGTTACTGGCAGACACAGCCCTGCACAAAGCTGAAACCCAAGAGGTCTCCCTTAAAGGAGAAATGGACACTCCTAATCTGCAGACTCTGGGAAGCAGTAAGGCAATTTTTCTCGGCCCTGTCTCTGGCTGGAAGTTGAAACCTGTTACATACAGACGGAAACCTACTTTATACAAACTATAGAGTAATAGATGCTAAAATGACAAATTCACCAAAAAAAATGTCCCAGATTGGTAAAAACACCAAGAGAAACAAATGCAGAACTTTTTCTACAGAGATATGTCTACAACTCAGGAAGCAGAGGATTTAAAAAACACATTCACAAAAATTTTAACCATATGAATAAAAAAATCACCAAGGGATATGCTATACTGACAAACAATGAAAATAATTAGACCTATATGAACTCGAGATGACAGAAATTTTAAATTATCCAAACTATTTGTGTTTAAAATGACTGCATATATAGAATAATAGATTCTATAAAGACAACTGTAAATTTAAACTGGCAAATCTGTAAAAGAAACAATTTATCAATATGGGAAATATAATGGCTTAAATTCATAGCTCAATAGATGAGTTCAAAATATATTAAATAGCACCTTGGAGAGTCATGAATTTGAAGATAACTCTGTGAGATTACTCAGAATGGAGTTTGTTTTTATAAAGAGGAGGAAAATATGAACTAGAGACATGGAGGTAAGAGGGGCAGACCAATATACATATATCTAATAGGTGTTCCAGGAACAGACTATTAGAACTATTATAGAGAGAAGCAATATTCTAGGAGACATTAGCTAAGAATTTCTTATAATTAAGAAAAAAACTGGTCTTGAAGAATCACATTGATACTGATTAAGGTTTATTCTTAGACCAAACTGATGAAAATGAACATCATTCAAGATGGAAAAGACAACGTTTAAACAAGCAGGAGTTTAAAGAGATTATACTCATAGCAATGAAAAAAACAAAACAAAACACATAGTAACTGGCGGTAGTCCTATTAACAGTAACTACAGAAGCCAGAAGACAAAGATGTTCCAAAAAGATGAGATATTAGTTTAAAAAAATAAAACAAAACAATGTAAGATAGAAGGATATAGGATATGATCAAAATTAAAACACTTTAAGGTATTTGTCTTGCTGGGGGAAATAATAAAAATAATGATTAACTTCGTCTGTTATAAGGGTTACAAGTAAATTAAGCGATGTCAGTTCTAGCTGCTTAAAAGCTGAGATTAGCAGATACGATTTAACTCTTAAGAGGCAAATAGCAGGCTGTCACGGTACTGCAAATCAGCAGTACAGACAGTTGACCTGCTTTATACGCAATTTAGCATCCTGATATTGAGAGATGACCTAGATTTTCCAAGAAACACATGTGAACCTTGTAAATGATTGCTGTATCCATCTATTTCACACATACATCAATGGCAGAGACAAAGGTGGACTCTAAAGAAAATCAGAGCAGGTGACACACTTTCTACTAAAATATGTCCATGTCTTTATATTATCAAGGGATACCTTGCATAGATAAAAAAGCTCATCTTATAGTAGTTATGTTAGGTAGAATTATTACCTTTTCTTTTCAGAAGTTTTACAATGCAGTCATTACATTTACTATGGAAAATACATTTATAAACAAAGGGCAAAATCTACTATAATCTTGTCTTGGCCACCGTAAATAAAGCTGCGGTGAACATTGGTGCACATGATATGTGGTATAAAACTGACAACAACAAAGAAGCAAGACAAATACATGAAGAAACAAGAACTCATAGACACAGGCAATAGTTTAGTGGTTACCAGAGGGTAAGGCGGGAGGGGGTGGTAGAAACCAAATATATGGTGATGGAAGGAGAACTGACTCTGGGTGATCAACACACAATGAGTTATATAGATGATGNAAAAAAAAATTAGGTCCATCATGATGAGGAAAGTGGTATGATTCCAGATCCAATATTTTGGGGGTGCTAAGTTTTTGTTATTTTGCAGATAAATGTTTGCATATTTTAGAAAATACATAGAGGCTGTAAGGTCTGAAGACATGCATTAAACCAAGAGAGATGTTTTTGGAACTATCTCTCAGATGAGGGAAAACAAATGATGATTACTTCTGTCACTTTTCACAGTACTGATAGTCTGGGGCATTATTCACAGTCTAAGAATTAGGTAAACATGACCACCAACAAGATAAGAGGTAAGACCTCTTTTTCTCAGATTCTCTCCTACACTCCTAACTATATAAGCACCCTAGCAGGTGATATGGCAGACAAAGCAACGAGGGTGTGTCAAGCTCCACATGAGAGAGTAATGAGGTGATACTGTTGTGGACTGAATATCTGTTTTCCCTTAAATTTATATGCTGAAACCCTACCCGCCACATAATGATATGAATAGCTGGGTCTTTGGGAAGTAATTAGGATCAGATAATTAGGATTGCTATATGCTCATGAATGGGATTAGTGCTCATTTAAGAGTCATGAGAGAGCTTTCTTTTCTCTGCTCTCCATCTTGTGAGGCTACGCGGAAAAGCTGACCATCTGTAACCTGGAAGAGAGCTCTGACCAGTACCTGCATGGTGCCACCCTGATATCAAACTTCCAGCCTCCAGAACTGTGCAAAATACATTTCTGTTGTTTATAAGCTGTTCCATCTTATGGTAGCTTGTTAGAGCAGCCTAAATTGACTAAGATTCTGTAGTTTCTATGCTCTATGCAGAAAGAATCCACAGAAGATAGTGGTGATTAGGGGCTGTAATACTCTTAGGGAGCCTTGAAGGTAGATTCAGAGAGGCAGAGGGGATAAAGGAGGTCCCCCCCACAATAAGAATATAGGGGGTTGGGAGGGCTAGCAGGAATGAGTGGAATACGGACTGTGCAAAAACAAAGCGAAGGAGTTCTCCATGACACACACTCCTGAAGGTTAATTAGAAGAGTTTCCAAAGCTCTGAAAGTAGAAGAATACATCAGAAACTAGAAGAATCATATCAGTGATGAAAACAGACAAATATCCCTATTCTGATGAAGCTTAAATTCTAGTGAGGGAGGAGACACTAAAGAAATATTATTAAATAGCAAATAAGANGTATTGTCTCCATTGCTATTTTGTCATAAACTCTTACATTGATCTTCTTGCTTGTCTTGCTTTGAGTAATGTCAACATTTGAAGATGAACGTATTTCTATTCTTCATTTGCTTTTCCAACCTCCTTCAGCCTTGTTTTGAGGTCTTCAACACTTGACCACTGAATGCTCTGATAGTGTGTTAATTGATGTTCATGCCTCAAGCCTCCAGCCACCAAATCTGTTCACTTTAATTCAATCAATATTTATTAAACATCTATCATTGGCCACACATTGTTCAAGACCCCTCGGGGGCATTTGCAATTAGGCCAGACAGGACCTCCACCTAATGGATCTCCCGGACCTGTACCCTGGCTCTCACTCTAGCCATACATTACAGTCACCTGAAGCATTTTTGTCTGTATCCTATTCATTTTTATACATGTATCAATTGTTAAAACTTCTACAAAGGACTGTGAAAAAATACAGGGTGACAAGCCTCCATAACGACCTTCCCTTGCATAGCCATCTTCCTAAGCCACTGGTTTTCTCATGTTACACACAATAGCAGACAATGGCTCCTGATTTTCCACTTTATCAATCCTAACTCGGGCTTGCAGAATTCTATATATTTGTACCTCACCACCTCCATCCAGTCTTCTCATGCTCATTCATGTATCTGTGCCCTATCTCAAACTACTGGGTTATCAAAAAAGTCATGGCACATTTTTGCAACAAAAAAACAAAAATGCATCATGACTTTTCTGACAACCCAACAGATCTAACATAACACATGACTTTCTTTCACATTTCAATCTTCCAAGTTTGGATTTTAACTTTCACCCCTGCCACGAACCCACTATGGACCATATGTAAACTATGCTAATCTGTCCCTTCTGTCCACAACTAATATATTTTAGAGCATATCAGAAACATTAGGGGCCCTTCCTCCTTTGGGGTTCGAACTTGACTACAAAGCGATCTGGTCTTGTTGACCTGGTTCATCACTGACTTCAAGCTAAAGTGGGAAAGGGACTGACATAAGATGAGGGGTTTTCTCCTAAGAGATGCTGAAGTGGTGTGTCTAAACTCC
>NW_017731639.1:1690637-1693985 GCF_001890085.2 Hipposideros armiger
AAGTCATATTTTCAAAACACAAAATGCTTCATGTTCCTTCCTTTGCTTAAAACCCTTCAATTGTTTTTTAATCAACAATTCTTAACATGGTCTGTAGAACCCTGCATGATCTAGTCCCTATTTCCCTAGCTTCACTTTGAGTTACTCTTCCTGTCACTAACTAAATTCAAGTCACACAAGCTATTTGCTTGTTTATTCTTTCAATCTCTCTTCCTCTCTCCTTCTCTTTCTCCCTCCTTCCTTCCTGTTCTTTCTTTTTTTTCTCCAGACCTCCAACCTCCCTCTCTCATTGATTGGAGTACATGGGTCCCTTTTCCCACTGAGAACTAAGCATATTTGAGTGAAATGAATCCCTTCTGTCCCCCATCCTTTCAACTCCTCAGCCAACTCCCACTTACCCTTCAGGCCTTTCTTAATACTTTTGGCTGTCTCTTGATGCAGACTACCCCAAAACATAGTAGCTTAAAACATTTAGCTGGTGAGTTCACTGGTGTCTGATACCATTCTCTTTCTCTCCTATTCCTGTCCATGTGGTCACTCCACAAAGTGTCTCCAAGTGGTCTCTCTAATAAAATACTTGGCAACTCAGGGAACCCAAGAGGGCAAAGGCAGCAGTATACAGGCCTTTTTAAGTGGCACATTGTCACTCTGGCACATTCTATTCTAAGTTACTACATAATGATATAGATCTTGGAAATGTGGTTCATTGAAGCCATCAATGTACGAGATTATGACAATACACCCTAATATAAATTAGTTGTTATTAAAGGGGGGCAGCTGGCCTGACAATGCAGAAAATAATAGGAACACATCTGAAATTGATTTATCAACTTATTACAGTTTAAATATAGGAGAGAAAAGATAAGAAAATCCAATGATAACTGCAAGTATTTGGTCTTGGGGACTAAAGATTTTTACCACAAGAAAAGAAATGGAGACATTTTATTATTTTGTTTACCAACTTAAAAAAAAAATCCCTAGAGTAGAGAAGTTGACATTGGCCACAGAATTAGCACAGATTTATATTTACAAACAAAAGTTCATCTAACCATTTTCAACTACAGTTTAATTAAGGATAAAAATGCTTGATTAATGATATCTCTTAAATATTGTCAACTACATCTATTGGAATTTTCATTGTAAGACTAAAGGATGGGAAGTGTTTACATCTAGCAAACACATACTATAGTATTAGTATTAGTATCAGTATTTATTTTTATTATTATGCCAGTTAATAGCTGCTTGGTACAACCAAAACAACAAGAACAAATGGCGTTTGATGTTAGCTGTAGGCCAGGTACAGTGAGAGGCATCAGGTCTTACTCACTGATGAGCAAGTCTTAGGTCCATCCACTAGTAGCTCACTGTGTCTACTAATTCTACTACTATTCTGGACGGTCATCCAACTTTGTATAATAAAGAAACCTATCAGGAAAGCATGGAGGATGGAAGTATAGAGGGATAAACTATTGAGAGGTTTTTGTTTGTTTGTTTGTTTTTTCCAGCTAGATTAATGATTTATGTATTTTGCCATAGATATTTATCTATTTGCCATAGATATTTGCCAAAAAACATTTTGCCATAGATATTTAGGACCATTTTTCAGAATTTTCATGGAACTCTTGAGTCACTAGTGAAATGCTTGGAGACTAAAAACACTACTTGGAATTATCTTCAGGCCTTTTTGTTTATTTCCCAAAACCAGTTTGGCTTCCTGAAGCATTATTGAGTGTGCCAGAGGTTTTGGACAAAGCAGTGACATTTAGAGAATTGCCATTCTAATTTCAAGTGGAAAACATCCCAAGGTTGTCACTGAAGAGTTCATAGGTTAATACAATTATCTTTGTAAAGAAAAGATTACATTGTGTTTGAAACAAGTGTCCAAATAGTGGTTTGAACCAAATGGTTGGTCTAACATGATAAAACAATATGCAAAAAAAAAGGAATAAAACAATTTTCTCTTATATAAACTTCAATGTTATGTTGACATTTCATTATATATTTGTATTACATATATACTAGATCTTTGATAATATTTTCCTCTTAATTAGAGAGAAAGCACCCATCATGAAAAAATATATTTATTTGTATTTTTATTTGTAATTGACATTCATTACAGACTTTCTGTCTAAAAGAAGTTCTAACTACAGTATATCATGAAAAACATAGAGTGAACTGCAGAAAAACTGCTAATAGGAAATTCCCTTTTAAGTTTGACATTTGGTTTTAGCAACACCTCTAAATATCTACAGACACTGTCTTTAATCAAACATTTTTATCTGCAAAATTGAACTGGAAATTATTTGTTAATGCCCAGTTAATCACCCCTTTCTTTCCCAACAGCTAAGAAAAAACTCATTTTAGAATAAAAATAACTAGGAAAATGACAATTCTTAGAATTTATGGCTCCATTCCTAGTTCGTGTCCATAGTCATCTAAGCGCTTACTGATCAAATTGAATAAAAGCAACATTCACTTTAAAGTCAATCTAAGCTCATTGCAGGCATGTATTTAAGCCATCTTATACATTGTAAAAGAGGAAAGAAAAAAAATAGTCATTTTCTTGTCTTCCATTTCCTTAATTATGGAAATCAGGTTTCTCTTGATTTTGTGAGTATATAATGCTTCTTTTTCTATGTGTCAGCTAAAGATACTATATTAAAATGACATTGAGCTCTTACAGAACATATTTACAAATCATTTGATTCTTTATTGCATTTTTTAGGTTTTATATTTTATTTAACTATATTTTGAAATAAAATCTTACCTAGCACTTCAAAAAGAGTTCACAGAATGCTTGAACACTACAAAATGGCATTCAATCCATTAGGGATAGAGCCAGTCAATATGCATAAAGGCATGTATTAGATTCAGAATGGAGACAAGGAATTAAAATGTAAACTATAACAAGCAAACCCACACCTGTATATCTTCATGTATATAAAACATATTCATTTTTTCATAGAGTATAAAAAGACAAAATATCTCGTCCAGTGTATTCACTCTGCTACTAGCCAAAAGATGCTTATTTTTCTCTTTTGTTCTCTATCTTGTAAATCTCTCATTGCTCTGCCTTATAGCAATCAATAAATCATATCCCAGATATTAGGGCTCAAGGTCGATTCTAAAATGACCAATGGGGTTCTGTCCCTCTATAGCAGCGGTTCTCAACCTTCCTAATGTCGCGACCCCTTAATACAGTTCCTCATGTTGTGGTGACCCTCAACCATAAAATTATTTTCATTGCTATTCTATAACTGTAATTTTGCTACTGTTATGAATCGTAATGTAAGTATCTTTTTGTTTTCCAATGGTCTTAGGCGACAACTGTGAAAGGGTCATTTGACC
>NW_017731639.1:1701650-1708251 GCF_001890085.2 Hipposideros armiger
ATCATTCACAAACAACCATGATAAAAATTGAGGTATATTTAAATAAAGTCAGTGAAACACTACATATCCAAATTCACAGAAATGCAGCTAAAGGAAAGTTGTAGCTCAAAACACATCTAATAAAAATACGATACATTGAAAATAATCAAGCCAAGAATTAAGGTAAAGAGGGAGGTAGATAATGAACAATTCAGAGAATAGAAAACAAAACATAATGAAACACAACACGATGATATCAGAAATTATTTAAAAAAGAGAAAACACACAAAAATAGAGTATAAATAACAAAGAAAACTAGCTATTTAAAAATATCAATAAACTAGAGGAACTTTTGAAATATTTAGGAAAGATAAATGGAAATAAAACAAAAATGAGCTTCATTAGGGAATACAAAGAAAACAAAATTATCAATTTAATAGAAATGTATAAACAATGAATAGTATAAACTATTTTATGTTAATACATATGAAAACTGGAAATAAACAATGTTTAAAAAAGATGTTACATTTACTGAACTTAAGAAAATATATAACGTTTAAAACCTACAATTATTACTTAGTAAAATCATTAGTGAACAATTCTAGCCCCAAAGCACAACATCTACATAATTTTAACATGCTCAAGAAACCAATGATGCACATTTTTTCACAGGGTTCCAGAGAATAAAAGAAAAAAAAATAAAGCAGCATTATCCAACTCTTATTTTAATCTGAAATAATATTAATATATATATACCACTCAAGAAAATTAGAGCAAAGGGAAATTTATGATTGCTTTAGAGAATCCTGAATTATTACCAAGTGAAATAAGAAAGATGTTAATGTTATGACCAAAGTAAATCAAGAATTGTTTAGCATTCAAAAATCTATTAGCGAAACTAGCTACATAAAAAGATAGAGTGAGAACAACATGTAATCATTTGAAGAGATGGTGAGAAAGAATTATATAAAATTCAAGTTTTTTTCCATGACAAGTTAGCAAACAAGGACAGGAAATAAATGTTCTTCAATTAACACAGGGATTCCAACAAAACCCAAAATGGAAAACTGATCAATGGTGAGCGCTCTAGAATGTCTGCTTATTACCTCCCTTTTCAACATTGGACTAAAGATATTAGATATTTCAGTAAGTCCAGAAAACATAATAGATGCTGTGAGGATAAAAACAAAGAAAAATATTCATTTACAGATGATATGATTATATTCAATGAAAATAGAAAAAAATCCATATTTTTTAAAAACTAACAACAGAAATCTGCACAATTCCTGGGCACAAAACCATTCCTATATAGACCAACAAAAAATCCATTGAATAATTTAATATAAAATTCCCATTAATACGTGTGAAAAAATCCCACTAAAGTAAGTGCAAATCAATTTTAAAACAGGAGTTACAAAATATTTGTAGAGAAATAAGATATTAAAAAAANAACTTAAGTCGGCTAAGGGCCACATCATGATCAGCACACACATATCATGGGCAGTTGAGAAATTCATTGAGAACATTTTTGAATAAAACATGTCTGACTGACACCATGGCCAACTTATCTGCTTGTCCACATGGTCTCTCTTTCACGCTTTTCTGGTTGAATATTTTGCATAGTGGAGTTCAAATGCATTCTAATGCAAAGAGAACTGGCTCTCAGGAGACCAGGGTTTAGTTCTGTGTGTACATCTAACCAGGGGCAATACTTTGTGCCATATATTCCACTGGTACTCACGTCATAAGAATTCTGGGGAAATAAACATGAATAACTGTAGATTCTCTGAGTTTGTAGATAAAAGAACATGGTGCAAATTCATGGTAATTAATATCCATGTGCCATGTCCATTTCTTGCATTAAAAACAAATCAACTATTAATAAATAATGCTAATTTAATTACCTATATTCCCAACACTTAGGATCCATGGAAAGAAGAGAAGGGGAGTTCATTCCATTTCTTCTTTCTGAATTTTAAGATGATTTCCCATAAGAAAACACTATATAATATATACTGAAATTTCTGATTAAAAAAAATGTCAGTGTATTTTCCTTTCAGCAGTTTCATTGATCACTGCTACACTTTTGGAGCCTTTGTATCATGCTATGTTTTCCTAACTCTGAATGTCACACTGTCCTTAGATATTTAATTTTTCTCCTGAAATTTGTCTTTCAGAAACCTATGATTCAGATAGTAGCAACAGCTGGCCAAATGTCATATAGCCCAGTTCTGGTGTACATATAAAACACTTTAATATCCAGTGTTGTCAGAAATGTGGGGAAAGCAGCACTCACACACACTGCCAGAGAGAATGTGAATTAGAAGAGGTACAACTGCTTGGAGAACAATCTCAGACTCCTCATCCTCATTAAAAAGTGCACTCCCTTGGACCAGGCAATCTCAGTTCTAGAAATCTACCCTTTTCTGGTGTTAGTCTAAGTATATAAAGATACATGTACTAGCATTTTCAGTATGGAATACATAAAAATAACAAAATGTCCACTAGCAGAATTATCAAATAAAATACGGTCATGTAAAGTATATAATGGGGCAGTATGTATTACATAAGGAATATAAAATGAAATGGAAAGATGTCNGGAAGGAGAGGCATAAATTTTGTCACATTTTATAATTTAGCCAAATGTATCAATTATATAAACAATTATAATTTCAAAATTGTATATGAAAAAGGCATACAAAGGTAAAAAAAACCTAAAGACTAGAATATATTTGCTGCACATATAATTAACAAATGATCAGTATGGAGATTAGATAATAATACATATAAATTAGTAGGAATAAAAATCAAACAGTAAATAGAAAAATGGACAAATAATATGAACAGGCAAGTCACAGAAAAAGGACACAATCCACTGATTAAAATATTTTTTCCCCTTTTTATAGGCAGGTCAACTGAAGTTGAGAGCACTTTAATAATTTCCTCAAGGTCACATAGCTACTAAATGACAAATGAAGGATTCACAACCAGATATATTTAACTTCTAAGTTTATACATTTTTTACTCATTTCATTATAGTATGTTAAAAACCTATCTATTAGTTCTGAAAGTTCAGAAGTATCCAATTTGAGGGAAAATGATTAGGTTATATACTTAGGATTCAAATAATTAAAAAGGGCATTTATCTCCTTAGTTTTGAAAATCTTAAGGGTTATAATTATGCAGACAAAAGTGAATCATTTGTTCTAATGAAGAAGCATGACTAAGTGGAATTAATAAATGGTATCCCAATGATATTTAAGACGTTATGTTAAATATTTTGAATCAAGTGAACATTGCTCAAAATGTTTTTCAGTAAAGGATCAATTGATTTGAATTATTTTTCTTCTACCTGGGGTGTTCCTGTTAGAATGATAACACCTCCAAGAGCACAAAACAAAGGACAGGCAGATAGGAAGGGCTCAAAAGCCCAAACATCCCTTAATGAATTCAGTGACCGCCAGTAGTCATTCGCCTCTCTTTGTAGAATCTACTGAAATAAGGGATCATGTATATTTAATTCAACAAATATTTACTAAACATGTTCTGTGTACAAAGATGTATAAAAGTAATTCCCAATCCCCAATGTTTTCTTGCCTACTGAGCCAGTAATTAGAATAAGGCAAGTATGCAATAAATATAGCAAAAGATAAAGCAAAAGAACTGTCAAATGAGAGCATAAATAAAATGCTTTTAGAGTGTAGAGAATGGCCTTATCATTTTGACACTGAAGCATCATTTTTTTCATGTATACAATTTAGATATTCATACATACAGTTGCTGCAATTTGGTACTTTAAATACAGGTAATTGTTGACACATTTTAAAAAAGAAAAGAAAATACCCTGACCCATAGAAAATCCATACAGTAGAATCACCTGTATAGAAGTAAAATGTTTAAAAACATAAAACTATTCAGTTATAGTAAATATTATAGCCATGTAAATGGATTGATTTAATGCAAAATGAAATGAATGTAAATGTACAATGTAACATAAAATAAAAAAATTATGAATCTCATATTCATAGTATCTTTCTGCTAATGATCATGCATTTACCACAGTGCAGAGGCCTATTCAAACCTCAGCCGGGGAGCTAGCATTTCCCCCTCTTACAGAGTAACCTGCCTCTCCCTCTCTGAAAGGAGATAATCCGGAATAAGTCAGCACTGGCGGTGAGGGCTTACTGCTCTATTTCATTTTTCCCAGTCTCCTCTTCCAACTTTTAATCTGTTCATTCATTAATTAAATGTTTACCAAGTATCTACACTATGCCTGGCCCCATTCTAAGTGTTAGGTACACTGTACTGACTAGAACACGAATGTCTCTTTGTGAAACATATAGTATATGATATGCTTAGATACGTATATCCAAATGCAATCGCTGGTATACACACTAAAAGAAAAGGATAAAATGCTTCGCGAGAGAATAATGGTGATTTATTTTAAACTGAATAGTTAGAGGAGGCCTCACTGAGAAATATTCCAACCTTGCAGATAGAGTGAGAAAAGTCATTCCAAGCAAAGGGTAGACTAAAGCTTGCATGAATGTACCGAGGTAGAACTGTATTTAGAAAGAGTTGGAAAGAGTGAGGCTCTGAGACAAGGAAGAATGGCTAGATGGCAGGGGGTGACACAGAGCAGTGCAGGAAGGGCTGGGGAAGAAACCAGGGGTCGCCTTATGCAGGTTCTTGAAATCAAGTTCTGGCTATTCTAGGTGCAACCACAAGTCATCAAAGGGTTTTAGTCAAGGACATGGCTGGTTTTCTATTTTATAAATGATTTTTCAATGGTGTGTGGATAATGGGTTGGAGGGAGGCAAGTGTAAGAAATGAAGAAACCAATTATAAAGTCACAAGAGTCCATGGAAGAGATGGTGGTGTGTTGACTTGGGTAGGGGCAGTAGAGATAGAGATAAAATGACAGATTGTATCAAATAATTTGAAAATGAAATTGATTAGACCTCGTATTGGAATTCCCAGTGAAAGTGAGACTCAAGAATGAATTAGAATGATATAATTCAAATTATAAATAAGAATTAGAAAAAGAGACTTAGAAATTAAAATTAAGGAATTAGAATTAGAAAAAAATAATTAGAATTTTCTCTTTAATAGTATACTACTAGTCCTCTGATAAAATTCTGATGAAATATAAACACACGCTCTTATAGGAAACAGGTTACACATTCATTATGATTCCTACCCTATCTTTTCTTGTAATCAGCAGTAACAATGTTAACGGGTACTTCTTTCTGAACTTTTTCAACGAGATCATCATCAAACTCCTCTGCTCTTTCCTGCATGTAATCAGGCTTCTTCTCAGTTCTTTTTCCTAAAGAGTTCGGTCCAGATTACATTTTTTTAAATGCTCTCATTTGCTATAGCATTTTTCATTCCTGCTTTGCAAGGCTCATTGCCTTCACACTCCACCATCTGGTCCTCTTCTCCCTCCCCCACATAAAACACTTACACAGTTCTTTACTGACCATGAAATACACAGTTGGGTAGCCGTCAAACGAGACCAAATCTAAAGCAAGGCCTGCTTAAGTAATTTCTGAATAATTAATAATCAATTTCAGAAATATTTTTGTTTTTCATGCTTAATAAACCCTTTAAATGCTATTGCTCAATATTAACAAGAGAAACTTTAAATTGAGTACTAAGTTTCTAAAATCCTTTTTTCAATACCAATTACATTTCTAACTTCATTTCAATGTAATTCCTTTAGTCATCCGTTTTACTAATGCTCACCCTGGAATCAAGTGCTCAATAATTCATACAAAATAATTTTTGCCAGTTACTTTCTTGGTGAATGTACTGAAGAGTTGTACTATTAGCATATACTCTCTAATTTTCATATCCTTGGCTGAATAATTCCTTTAGACTTTTCCCCAATAAAACATATTTGATGTATTTTGCTAAAATCACTTACACAGTAAGATTAGGTTCACATTCTGCACCTGAGACTCCTTTGTTACTCTAGGAAAAAGCATATTAGCAACAGCCTTAAGTATTTATTTTAAATTTCTCATATATTCATATGCCAAGTGCCCTAAGCCTTTTATTGACTAATTTTGGTTCCCTAGTTAATCAGTAGCATTAAAATATATCCTCAGTCATTTTTTTTCTGAAAGAATCAATTCTATTGGGTTGGCAATTTGCCTGAAATCTTAATAAACTGTATTTATATAAAAAAGTTTATTTTATGTGAATCCTGATTCTATTCATGCAACATTTTAAAGCTGTATTATTACCATTATTTAAATAAGAAACATAAAAGACAACTTCTGGAACAATAGCAACCATTTTAATAACACATAAAATATCATGCTTTTAAATTCAAAGTGGTTTTTATTATAAATGAAATACCCATCTTTCCTTTGAAATATCCTAGCAATGACCTAGAGGCATTTAATAAGACCATAAAACCATATCAATCAGGAGAGCAGGTTGTTCTGTTGGGAAAACAATCTTTATGAATCTTCAGCAGTGTTTATCAAAATCAGAGTCCATAAAAACCACCTATTAAAAATATCAGGATGCACACTTGGGAAGCAATATCCCAAAGGTGTAGAGAGGAACCTGCCAATGCACCTTTATAACACCCTCCCAGGGAGCTCTTATT
>NW_017731639.1:1711041-1713360 GCF_001890085.2 Hipposideros armiger
CCCTATAATTTTAGTTCAGATTTATTTATATTAGAGAACTTATTTTATGCCATTATTTCACATTAGCATATGCACAAATAAACATATTACATGAAAACAAATAAATTATCCTCAGACCTTTCCTGTGTTCTTCCTTTCCTTTCTTTCCACTCTCTATTGATTATCTCACCCTTGGTCCAGGGCCGTGAATTTAAGGCTATTTATTAGCTCTAACTGATCGATTGAATCTTAGTTACTTCAAGGCTATATTTGCTAGGTGTTGCTTTTTAAGTCAGGGAATTATACCTTGATTTTGTAAATGCAGCTTTAAAAGAAGAGAAATTTTTTAAAAATCACAAAAAAAAAGACTCAAGTTTTTAAAAGGTTCAATTCAATGCAATTATAGCAGGCAATTACAAAATGCCTACCTCATAAATCTAAATAGATTATCTATAATTACATTAATGTGATTGTAGCCTAGACATATAAAGCTTAGTTGATGAAGATTTAACATGGTTTCTCACACCCAACCAACCAGGGTCTACCTTTTTAAAAACAGCAACAGAAATAAATGCCATCGTAATTTCACTCTTCTTTTTCTGCTTCAATCAGTTTCTACATCATTAAGATTTTTTAGGTAGGGGTATTATTGTCTCATGCTTGAGGTTTTTAAAGATTTCTTTCTGTAGCAATATCGGAGCTGGCAACTTCAAAGGAGGTAGGCTATGACTTCAAGTTTTTGTTCTCATCATTTTAGGTCTAATAGGTGAACTAATAGATCAGGTGGGGTATTCTGAAATGTGATTTTCTAAATTGCTTTAAGTACTTCTGACCTAAACCCATTCATACATCTCTACAAGAAAAGCAGAAAAAAAGCTCTGTAGGCTTGGCCATAATGTGCCAGCCAAGTGCTGCCAGCCCTTCATGGATGCTCAAAAATTAGCAACTCAAACAATTAAAAAAGAATAACAAAACCTTGATTTAAAAGGTAAGCATATATTTGTTTTTGTGCTTTAATTTTTAACAAATTAAATCTATATTTAATTCTAATTTAATTTAGCTTATATAAGTATAATAGAAAGATTCAAGGTTATTTTTTGTCACTACCGTCAATTATCTCATTTATGAAGTAAATAGCTCTGGTTGAAATTCTGGAAGTGTAACTATTTCAGAAAATTTGAATGTGAGATTTAAACAGAGGTGAATGTGCCACATAATTTGCATATACTCACATCCTGTGGTAGAAATTTATGTGTACATTTGACAGATACGAAAATCTGTATCTTGTTACAAAGTACTTAGAAAGGTAAAATTATCCTCTTTGTACTTTTTCTTAAAGTCCTCTAAATAAAGACACTGAAACACCATCCTGATAATCTACTGCTATTCTTAGTCCAAGTCACTATTTGGCTAAAGGTCTTGAATTAATTCATAGTGATCATATCATAGATAGAAAAATGGTAACATTTGATGAGTAGCTAACAAAGGAGAGATTTAATGCAAGCATATGTGGAACGGAATATAGATAAAGTATCCAATTACACAGAAATTTAGAAGTATTGCTAATTTTTCTTGGTATGACAAAGTGAATAATAATCTCAAAGTTTAAAGAGGCAATATTCTAACTAAAGCAATTTATAGACTGAAAATTTTGCGTAGAAACATAATGTAGACCTCCAAATTATCCCTTATGATTTATATTTAAAATATTGGTGTGATCCTCAGTCTTCTGACTTCAACCTGCTGCCTAACATAGGCTCCTTTAATTAGCTAAGTAGATTTGTAGCCTCTCTTTGTTTTATTGGGTGAATTCCAATTTTATGTCAGTTGGAACATTGCCTATATCTAAAATCATTTGAAATAGCTGAGTTAGTCTCAAAATATTAATAGGTACTCAAATATCACATGTAGTAACACTGCCTAATGCTACATACGGTCTCTAGTACTTTTCATGAACAATAAATGAATAATCATAAAACTGAATTGACACCAATAAACATGGATAGGGATCCTGCTAATGGAATAGTGCCATCTATAAAATAAATTGACTAAACATTAAAATTGGAATAACTATTTTGATCACAAACTATATTGACATAGATTTTATTTTTTAAAGTCAAAGAACATTTAGAACTTTGTAGCCTCAGAGCAATCTCTTCATATTTACTATAAACATGTATAACTGCTGATAAAAGACAGTTCCGTTTGAAATAATGTAAGGGATTTCACATTTATATCTCATAGTTCCAAACCTATTGCAAATTTCAGGTTAAGATGTCACAAGCAGCAAGATTAAATACTATGAACCTGATACACCAAATTATTCTGCTCCAGCAAGAT
>NW_017731639.1:1714955-1718069 GCF_001890085.2 Hipposideros armiger
TACATGTAGAGGCAAGTTCAAATTCTCAAATCTACAATTTTTGACACCTGCAACACAGCTCACTCTTGTACTTGAATCCACTAGTTACCACACAGAAACACAGCTCTAGGATGTCTGCTTTCCCGACCACACAGAATGAATTCTTCCAGCTTCTGCACCTCTGCTCTTTCCTCCATGTTTCCTGCGATGTGTCAGATCTATGTAACTGGGTCTGTATCATTTCTTTAGTTCTCTACTCAAAGAAGGCTCAGTCATCCCATTAGTTTGTGGTACTGCATCCTTCCACTCTATTCCAGCATTACTTAACAACTTTACCTCTACTCTTAACCATTACTCTCAATTTCAGGATGCATATGCTGTCCATTTTATCTCTTTATTTGTACGCTTTTAGTCTACCAATTAGCCTCTTGGAGGCCGGAAACATAAACATGTTTATTTATTTTTTGCAAAGGGAGAGCCTCTAACCTAGTATCTTACAGCAGGCACTTAATCACTAGGTACTGCTGCTTATATATTCATTTATTTATTCAACCACTTATTCCTTGAATCATTCACCAAATATTTATTGTCTATTTGTTGCCAAGTTCAAGGCCAACACATTTTATTTACAGGTGCCACAAATGTTCTGTTAATCTTGCTGACGTGTGTGGGTGTAACTTGCTGTTGAAGAGTGGAAGAAAAAAGGGGTGGTGGTAAGCAGGTCAGTATTTAGATGGGATGAGAGCAACAGTCAAGAAAGAAGCTATGAGGAAAAGATTATTGCACCAGACTTCAGGCTGTGCATAGATGATATAGACCACAAGTTGTCTGATTCTTCGTTAACTGCCACTCTTTATTAGCGTAGACCAAATGACATTCAGACTTCTCAGCTATTGAAATAAGGAACTAGAATTCAGATGAAAATCTGTCACAAACTATGTTATAATCTATAACCACTTCATATTTTTCAAAGGATTTCACATGTATTACTTAATCAAATTTTATATGAACATCAATAAACCAGAAGAATCTGGGATATTTGGTCATTACCATCTCCAATTAATAAGCTACTCCTAAAAAATAAATAAATAAATAAAATAAGCTACTCCTTAGTGAAGAACCTAAAATATGACCTCTCCATAAACAGACAGTTCTTATAGCACCAGTCTCCTTTGAACAGGTTTATACAGACCCACTATCTGGCATTAACTCTTTTAAGCTCAAGGTTATCATCTACGAAACCATATCTTATTGAACAGAAGTCAGGCAATCAAAAGACTTAATGAAAAGTTCCCGAGATACACGCTTCCTTATCTTAGGGACCCACAGGACGTGCCTCTAAGAGTTATAAATTACAACAGGCTGAGATGACATGTAAAATCATTTCTTTGTGTTATGCTATGTTTGAGAACAATGGGAGTGTTCTTCAAACAATGTGGGCTAAAACAATCTCTGTATGTGTGTGTTTCTTTAAAGGTAATAATAATACGAAAGCAGAGCTGGGAGTCAGGGACTCTAGTTTACAAACACCAGTTTACTGAAGCTGCTTTATACTAATAACTAAGTTCCAAAATGAGTCAAACAGAAATGGAATGCTGAACAATTAAGATTCTCTCCCCATAAGCCCATCTCTATCATTTTATTAAAGGCTATTGGGAAAACCCTTACTGAATAACTAACTCTAAATTATATTCGATGAAAACAAATTAATGTAATAATTTTCTTTCTGAAATTAATTTAAATCTCTGTGGATGCTGCAACAAATTTAGTCTTTACTATGCATACAAAAAGTTATGAAAAGCCTTATTGCACTTACTGCTTTAGGCAAAGATTCATTGCTCCACAGTCACTGGTAATAGCCATTATTTCAATTTAGCAAACTTGATTTAATGAATCATTTTTGCCTATTTGGCTCAAATATTTAAAATTACTCTGTATTTTGTCAGTATAGATAGCATACTTGTTGAGATGCTATTGGTACAATGTGCATTGTTTCCAAAAGGCTCTATTTGGCTTATAAAAATACACCCCATGTATATTTTTTTTCTCCAATTTTATTCTTGCCATTGAATTCAAACACAGGAAATACAACCTTCATGCATATTATAAAATCCAGATGTTGCTGATAATTTAAGTGCAAAATGAATCTGTGTTTACAGTGTGCCTATTTCATGTAAGTGAATGCTAATTAACTTTTGCTTTAGAAATATTTCAAATGTATATTGTATCTGAATATCTATACTAAAATTGTCTTTTTCTCCCCATTAATCAAAATACTGCCATTGGTAGAATTGAAAAATATATTCAAAACAAAAGCACTTTTGACAGGGTTTCAAAAAATAAATCTATTTGTAACTGATCTAACAAACACACATATTAACTGCATACAATACTGAAGACAAATAATTGAAAAGTTACAAATATTTTTGATGGTGTGAGAGAAGGAACATTTAGAAATTAAAAAACCAGTTGTTAGAAAAGTTCATTGGAAGATGCCTAGTGGACATGACAGCAGCATAAATAGGTGTGTGTCATGTAAATACATCCCCATGATGGGGTCCTACAGTCAGGGAAGAGGGCCCCGTCCAATTTAATAATCTCAGGACAACTTACGTAACCCCAGGTGAAATCCTTTAAGATCTCTGATCTCTGTTTCTAAGTCCCTGGAGTGAGTGTTCTAGTGAGGAGACTGTATATGAGCCCAATACCAGATCAAGACAAGCCATGGATGACCTGAATCCGTGTCTTGACTCTGTCAGTGCCATAGCTGTCCCCTCCTGGTAGGAAGCTTGCCAGGACTCCCATTAACTGAAGACGCCAAAGTGGGAAACTCCTCCCAAGCTCTGACACTTCGGACCAGGGAACTGGCCTTCACTCAGAGATAAAGTCTCTGTGGGAGTTTCTGTGCAGACAGGTCCTGAAAACCTGCCAAGTTAAGGAAGTGTGAGAAGTCTCATAAAAGGAAACCCTCCCTAGCTTTCACCTTTTCTTTTTGATATTGGCACAGTCGTATCTCAGCACATGATAGGTGTAATAAAATGTGTGGAATCAGCAGTTCTCACACACTCTTTTCTTCCTTCCTTCCTATATTGAAGATTTACTCACATATAATCCTGGGGTCTGGGCTACGACAAA
>NW_017731639.1:1718520-1728001 GCF_001890085.2 Hipposideros armiger
TTTGTAATTGATGTTCTTTTATGTTTAGTCTGCCATATTTTCTTTCCTTCCTGGTTTCTGATCATAAAAACTAATACTGTGCACTGGTTTTATGTAGGCCCATTGTGTCAACAAGAAGGCAGAGAAATATCTACCTTCTGATCTGACCCAACAGTGAGCAGGGGGAAAAAATAATAATATAGTATTCTAAGTATCTAAATTTCCTAAGAAAATAATTTAAGTATAAAATCCATATTAGCAGGAAATTCAAAAATGAAAATTAAAATCTTATGTTAAAATAGAAAACTAGCATTGGGGTCAAAGACTGAGTCATTGAAAAACCCTATAAATGTGTGTGTGTGTGCGTGTGTGTGTGTATATATTTGTAGTTAATAATTTTTAAAATTAATCAAATCCGTCTCATTTTACCCAATTTTTATTAGTAATAATCAACATTGTACAGCTACTTTCTATTTGTCATGCCTTACACAAAATACATTTTTCTGGATTTAGTTCACAATATAAATACAATTCTTACAAATTTGTCTACTCTGTGTTTAATGGTATGTATAAAGACCGTCCCTTTTTGTGTATGTAAGAACTTCATCCAAATGTGCAATGTCTGCCTATGTGACTTTACAGTTAAATCCCTACGTTATGTGCCCTAATTCAGAACTTAGAATAGTTTGTAACATTGAAATAAAAACCCAAGCTTAGATGGATGAATAAGTGGATAGATAGATCATAGATAGGTAGGTAGATAGATAGATAGATAGATAGATAGATATAGGCTAACAGAAGTGTTCCGCTCTTGATATAATTTTAATTTTACTTAAGGGGAATCTGTACTAGAGAAAGATTAGCATATTTTACTCTAGTTTTGAGTGTTTTCCTCAGTTTCCTGAATAACAATAGCCTAAGAGTCCATTTTATGAGCATGTGACTATCTTTCATGAACATCCAGAAACTACCAAACCTTACCCGACTGCTTAAGGGCAAACGGTACTCTGGGCTGCGCAGAGGATAAAAAAAAAGGTCGAACGGCGTCAGAAAAATGTGGGGCCTAAGTCTGGGCTCTGGGAGGCATTTTCTGCAGGCCTTGACCTTCCCGGGCCTCAGATTCGTTTTCTGCAGCATGATGATGATACTCTTTCACTTGCTTAGAAAGCTTTTTGAAGGTTAAAAGAGGGTGGGATGAATGGGCTTTAATAAAACAGTGATGCAAAACAGTGCTGCCTTTTAATTTTTTTCTAGCTTATTTACTTAATTGGCATCATGTCACTGGAATTGCCTTGACTTTGTGAATGAAATAAATACTGATATATTGTGATTTTTGTAGTGATGTGGGGAATTTTTAGAAGCAATATCTTCAGATACATTTGAAAAGAAAAGTAATAAGCTCCCAAATCTGAGTGAAGATGACGTACTTTAGAGTTTGATCATCACCATAATAGAACTTAATTTCCACAATGCTTCATTTCCTCTATCAAAACAACAGACAGACTTCTTATCGTTATCATCCTTTAGGTAATTGATGAAACCTTTTTTCAATGGTATGGTGAAATGTTAATGATAATTTAGTTAATTTAAATATATGAGAGATATATTTAGTCAACATGAAATATAAATAATACATTTTTCTAATATATTAGATTCTTCGTATCTCAGGAAAAATCACTGCAGTGAATATATTTCATATTCTGATATATATTTTTTTTCTAATTTTTTGTTAAGATGACGTATTATAACCAAAAGATATACTAAAACATTTAGGGAAACATCCCTGAACTCATACTTGATAACACAGCTTTTGAGACATTATCTTAGTGGTATGTTATGATATCGTCCTATGAGTTGGACAGGCACTTGGCAGGGTCTGAAGCCTCCCCTCAGCCCACTGCAGAGGCATGGCTACCAGACGGTGATAATCACTACCTGGATGTGTCAGCTATAACATCACAGAGAATCCAAGAGTCCAGAGGATGCCAAAGTAGTATTTAATAAAGGTACTTAGTACTTTTCCTTCGTCAACCTAGATTAACCTAGATTGGAAGAGTATTTTAGAAAAGTATAAAATTATGGACTCTTAATAAAAGGCTCACTTATCAATTATTCATAGCAGTCTTGATCTTTCGCCAGATAGAAAGATGGATTAAAAAAAAAAAAAAGAAAAGAAAAAAAAACAAAACAAAACTAGAGGAGCTCAAGTGAGGCATAATCACACTTTAAGCACGGATCGTTGTGCTGCAAGGTCCATTGTGTTTACAGCGGTGTGTGAAAGTTGAGATACTGAAAAAGATGGAAAACAATAGCAGACCCTCTCTTCCCTAAGAGACACTTCTATCTATCTATTCAACTCCCAAGGCGACTGATGAGAAGTAATATTTCAGTTAACAATCAGTTCTGAAGTTATTCCTAACTATGAAATGAACCAATTTACAACTCTGTATATCTCAGTAATGACTATGTGCTTATTTAACCATAAAATCTATAAAACACACCCACAGAGACAAGCAATTCAGCAGCTTGAAGCTACTGAAATTGATAAAGGTAGTCGATGAAGTAATGCTAAATTGGATGCCATTTTTATTCAGGTAAATACTATACCCATTTGTCTGTGAACTATTTTTTCCAGGCTCTCTTTCAATGATTTCTCAGTGAAAGAAGACAAATTCCTTTGCTTTAGACCTTTGCCTTAATGACAGTGCTAATTTGAATTCTTAGTACATTGGTTACATTGTGTGTGCTAATTTGAATTCTTAGTACATTGGTTACATTGTGTTAGTTTATTAGACAATAATGTACAGAGTTACTTCATCAACCAAAGTTAATATTCTGTGTGTATTTAATTAGATTTGAGAAGGAAAAAGGCAGGTATAATGTTAGATTTACTTTAAAAATAAATCCAAATATTGCCTAGATTAACTGTGGATAGGGGATAAATTGATGATTGAGTGTACATTGGACATGTTAAATCATCTAAAAAGATATGCTAGTGAAAACTGTGTTTCCAGACTTACAACTTCATGTAACATCACAGTAAAGCCACAACTCTGAAGAAGTTCCTTTCATTGTAGATTATTGCAGTTTTCCTCACTACAAACTCTTAGGTCTATTGAGACCACCAGAGCATGTTCTCATAGGTTATATGAATATATATAAAATTACCAAAAAGAGTTATGACATAAAATGTGCAATTTCATGATGATCACGTTTTAATAATAAAATATTTGAACCATTGGTTTAAAAATATAATTTCTTATGTGAATGTGTCCTTTTGTTATCTGAAAGTTCATAAACATGGTGTTTAATCAACAGAATCCAGATCCAAGTTTTGATGTATTACTCAGAAGGTCCCCAGCCTCTTGACACACTGCTCATGTTGAAGAGTGAAATTAATCAATGAAATGCTATTAGATTGAATATAAAATATCACTGACTTCTCATTAAGTGTCATCAACGCTAAAAATAAAACTCTCTTTCCTCTCTTTTCCCTCTATCACTCTGCTAACATAGATGTTACAGTCTTGGCCCCATGGAGAGGAATTTTATTATCTCCCTATCACAGGATTTCCACAGGATGGGCCTCCTTTGCAGTGCACTTTAGCTTAAGGTTTTCTTTCATATACAAAGGGTGCCAAAAAAATGTATACACATTTTAAGAAAGGAAAACTGTATTAAAATTGTAATACTCAACATAGGCCGATAACAACAGATAAATACAGGTCACGTTTGACTTCTGCAATTGCAAGAGGTACTCAAAGTGGTTACCACCAGTGTCCAGACACTTCTGATTATGGCAAACTACACTGACCAAAGTGTCCACTTGTATACATTTTTTGTCACTCCCAGTAAACATGAAAGCACAGTTTCCACATATAATAAAAGTAGACCCCTTAATTGAGAGCCCAATCAATGACAAGCACTTTCAAAATGTTTATATGTACTAGGATGTTTAATCTTTAATTCTGTGAAGTAAGTACTATTATTATCGCTATTTTACAAATAAAAAAAGTGGAAATAAATGTTAAGGAACTTGCACAAACCTAGCAATTCGAAAAGCTGGAATTCAAAACAAGGCATTCTGACTTCATACTGCACTCTTCATTTCTAAGCTACCTTTACATATATAACGTAAGGATATGTTGTACAAGTAAATAGAAATCAAATAAATTCTTTAAATATCAAAATAAAAATAAATTATAATTGAAAAAATATGATTGAAACAATATAACATTTAAAAGTAGGCTATATGTGACATACACTATTTTATTACAAAAATAAAAAATAAGTAGCTGGTCCCAAAGAAGTGAAATTATTTTCTTACCATAAATGAACTAATTAGTAGAAGGAATAAAGCTACAACTCTTACTCTCTGAGATTGATTTGTCTTCACTGAATATATTATTGAGATGTTTCAAGAAAATTTAATTCATCGCCAGTAAGTTTTGATCATGTGTGGTAAAGCATCCTCTAGATGGCTCCCAGGGATCCCTACCTCCTGGGATTTATGCCTTAATGCAATCTATTCCCCTTAAGAATAGGCTAGACTTAATTCACTTACTTCTAATGAATAAAATATGGGACATCATTGCTGAGATTAGGTTACAAAAAGGCCAGCTCTTCCATCTTGAGTTGTCTCTCTCTGTGTCTGTCTCTCTTTCCCTTCCTCAATCAGTGTCCCAACTCCAGGAGAAGCCAGGTGCCATGTTGTGAGTAGCCATTTAGAGAGACTGACACAGCAGGAAACAATTGTTATCCACTAGTGAATGAGAACCTGAAGATTGCCAATAGGCACAAGAGAGCTTGGAAGGGGGTCCTCCCCTGCAGGAACATTGAGATGACTGCAGCCTCAATCAACACTTGAACAGCAGTCTCATGAGATATCTGAGCCTGAATCACATTGCTGAGCTGTTTTGGAGTCCTTCTTTTTTTCTTTTTTAGTTTTTTTTAGGCAGTAACATAGAACAAATATACCATGCATATATATTTAAATACATATGGAGAGACATGCAAATATCACAAACCCAGCACAACTACACTTAAAATAGCGTACCTTCAAGGACAAAATTCTATTTACTTAAGTGAATAAAATTGTCTTTATCTCACACTATTTCAACTCATGCCAATCAGACCAAAAAGATAAACTTTGTCTAAAAATTAGTTCTAATTAAGAACTAAAAGAAAAAAAAAGTTATTTTTCAAGGAGATGAAGCAGTGGTTAAAGAGATTAAATTTTTACAACTTGGCAATAGCCAAAATTTTTCCCAAATGTAAGAATTAATTTCTCCACCTTTATATGAAAGACTGGTGAACTCTATGTCCCTGCCTTTATGAAAATATAACCACAGTTTAAGAAATATGTTTTGTACTATTAAAAATATTTTCCTATAATAAATGAATGTAAATGTAATGCAAATGTGTTATTTCAAATATCTACTGGGGAAATATATTTTGAAAGTGATTTATTGCCCCACCCCAATGAAACTGATTTCTAATAATTATCACCACATCAGTCTTTTTGTTACTTTTATAAATTAATCTTTTTTTGAATCCAAAAGCAAAAACATAGTGAACTGAATAAACTCTAACATGTATTTTTTAATTCTTAATCATTCCGCATGACACTTGTAAATTCTAAATAGACTATGGATTTCATCCCTAAGTATTGTCTTCCAAAAATGACTACAAAGTAATTAAAACAAGCCCAGTAGAGGTTTTTTACTAATAACTAGTCAAATCAAATTTCAGAGGAATTGCTAAGTATGTACCCATAAAATTTAAATGTGACTTTTTTGGGGGCCCCTTAAACCTCTGAAGTTCAATAGATGATCTGCATCTGAAGCTGTGAAAACATCCAATTGCATTCAAACAGTGCTCAGTGTGTGCATTCAAAGGGAGGGGAAGGGTGATGGTGAAAAATCTGTGCATTGCTTTTAAAGTTTCAAAGTTGAAACAAAATTGCAATGTACTCTTTACATAGTATATATTTTCCCCAAATTCACTAATCTCATTTTCATCTATTCTTAAGAACCTCATCTCATTTTCTTCCAATAGGTCATGGCTGCTATGAGAGAAACACTGCATTAGGGAAATGCTAAGAATAAGAGGAAGCAATTAAACTTCCATGGTTAACTACAGAAACACTTGACTAAAAACCAGGTTTTACATAAATGCATTTCCTTCTAGTTTACTTTCTTATTCACCAATATACTCATACTTGACATCAACTTAATAAGCTGTTTTAATGCCATCACACTGATGTCATGATTTTCCAAGTAGTCGGCAAAAAATAAATAAATAACAATAAAACAAGAACTTCACATTTCAATATTTTGTTTTCTTTGAATGTGAAACATTCTTTGAGTTAGTGTTATCATTATTAATGGCACATTAATATGTCTTAATTATTCCTCAGAATTATAGACAAGAATTAAACAAACAACAAAAAACCCAAACATTTAGAAAACAATAAGACCTAGTAAATAGAAGTTAAAAAAAAAATCATTACCAATGGATAGTCCAAATGTCAACCTGGGAAAGACCGTGGTATTATTAGTATTGCATTAAACAATAGCTCGATAATACTGACAGAAGAGGGAATTGCAGAACGGCTAGTCTCTCCTTTCGGTACTAAGTTACATCAACATTCCAATCCTATTATTCTTGATCAGAGATGATTATTAGATAGGAATTTTTTGAGAAAACATGTTTGTTGTATTAAAATTACACTAGTGATATCTGTGCTGAAGTTTACTATTTACTTCTAAAATCTTGTGAACTAAGTAGTGGAGGTTTGCCTGAACAAGAGCAACAGAGATAATTATTGGATATTTTAACTATGCTACTGTAATATTATTATTCTTTAAATATGTACTTCTTAGGACATGGAAAGTTATATTTTAAGTTTTCCCTAAATTTTTCTTTACTTTTGAAAAAAGCATTATTTATAAATAAAAACTGGATAACATTCACCAAAGGACTTATTGAAATTAAAATTCACTGATCCATTACTGTTTCAGGATCTTATAGTTTATCCATACAAGATTTCTGAGGATCTTTGTAAGTATAGTGCATACTTATTTGTATAATAGGCTGCTTAATGATTTAGAATTGTATCACAGAATGCCACAACTCTAAAAAGTTGATAATAACAGAGCAGATGGTCCTAATTATGTAAGTCACATGCAGCAAGCATTCAAAAATAATTCAGAATATGTCGTGTGTGTGTACGTGTGTGTGTATACAGGAAATCGTATGGGAAATATATATATATATATATATATATATATATACATTTATACATGTATATATGTCATGTATAGAGGCAATAAATACGCACATATATATTTATACCATTTTCTGTATGACAAATCCTTCAAGCTTGAAATATACTAAATAGAGCAGTATGCACTGCAATAAGGGAATAGATATGCAAAAATAATTTCTTAACCTTTGTGTTCCTGTTTGAATGGTGTTTTGATATCTTGGAATGTCACATCAAAAGAGGGAGAAAGTGTTATTTGCATTCATTCTATAGCTAACCATTTGCCATATTAGGAGATGACAAAATGTCATTCATTTAATATACATTTCCATTTCCCAGTTGTATAGAATTAACAACAATATAACCTTTTTAAATTAACTTTAACCCAGGATCCTTTTCTTGCAAAAGCTATTGTCAATGCTGATTGCAATGAATGTGTTAAATTTTATACAATTTTTGGATTTGAAAATAAAATCACTCAGAAATGTACCACTAAATATTTATTCTAACAGCCCCAACAGATTTCAAAGACTGACATATTTTAATTAAAGCAAATGAGGAGAGAGAAAATCATAGAATGCTTATCCCACCATAATTATGCACTTAACAGTTTGACTTCAGTTTCTCCTACTTAAACCTTGTTCCTGCAAGTAGCATTTCATAAAGCCCAGCACAATGAGGAGATTATTCAAATTTGTAACAGATGAATCAAGCACCAGCTGTATAAAATAATATTCAAATTATAATTTATACATATTTAAAACAGCTTAAGGTGTATTAAGGTGTAAGGTATAAACTACAATAAACATTAATAAAATATTAATGGTGCATTCTGACAAGAATTAAAGATGGGCTTGATTCAAATAGAATTCCTACAGGGGAAAATATGCACATTTTATTTTATGATTTAAATTCTGTGGAGAGCACAGTTTGATATGCAACACTTCAGAGAATTACAAGCTCCAGAAACAATCAACTTTCATTCTAAATGATAAAAATTAATACAGATGTTATTTTAAATTAAATTTGAAGCATTTTTATAGGCAAGAAAAATGATTATGGAAATTATGAACCTTAAAATACATGTAATCCACCAAAGATTATGTTTTAAATTGCAATCAACCTGTCATAGTAATTTTCCTCTTTAAAAAAAAATATGTTAAGAAAGTAATTTTGGTTCAGAAAGTCAGTTTTCAGCTCTGCCATTTTTCCCCCAAATTAAAGCTTGTAAAGTTGATGATTTACAGTTCAAAATGTGAAGGTTTTTAAATACTCAAAGAATTTGAAGAGAATTAAAACAATACAACTGAATAAAAGTGAAAGGAAAATACACTTCAGAAAGCAAAGAGTTGGCAATTAAAAACATACTCATACAAACGGCAAACAATATATAACAAAGGTTATATTGTTGTCACTTCTAATGTTCACTCCTATAGAACATCAGAATGTTGCCATAGATTTGATGTAGAAAAGTATTTATTTACCAAATGTATACAATTTGCATATGAGAAAACTTTGTTTCATTGAAAATACCTAAGATATTTACCAGGCAAATATACCTTAATACACCCTTCAGTATGTCTCTGGCTTTATTAAAACTAAAGGAAAAACAAAGCCATATGCTTCAGAAAGTGCATTTTGGCCACGAGGGAGAACCTTGGCACCTTTAGTGTGATGAGAGTTCAACAGATCATGTTGTGAAATCCTGTGGCCTCTGTTCTCCAGCACAAGACAATAAAAAAATCTCATATTTCTTTCAGACTCCCAGCAGATGATCCTCAATGAGAAGGGGTCTGAAACGTAGCATGGGGAAAATTAAACACGGATGTTCAGCCAGATTTTCATTGAGTGTTTTTTGAAATAGTGGGTAGAATGTGCGTGAGCCAAAGGTATTTACAGACAATATGCAGGCTTCCTAGTAAAGGATGTTATTACTTCTACACCAAACCTTATTGCTTTATACTTTAAATTTATGGTGAGTTTTTCTTCAGGTACTAAGATGTACATATGTAGGGTGTTTAATATTTCAGCCAACCATGCCATGACTCCAGGAGCAAATGCTCGGAAATGCAACGCAAATTTGATCTGTTTTAGCAGTTGAGCCATTGTGTCATATTTAATTTCACTTACATCCTTGAAACAGATAAGCAGTAAAACAGGAATTGCCTTGATTATTATGTATGGTAAATCTCAATGAGATAGTCAAATTTGGAGGTGCAACAATTATTCCTGGCT
>NW_017731639.1:1729381-1735196 GCF_001890085.2 Hipposideros armiger
TCAGCTAACATAAGCAAAGCCACAATAGAAACTGAGAAATTTCTGACTGAAACTAAGTTTCATCTCCCTAAGTGAGGCGATGTAGCCTGAACATTTGGAAACAGAGAATCAGAAATGAATTATAGCTATATGATAACTGAAAATGTTACAGGTTGGAAATTTTTTTATGTAACATTTTATTGTCAGAACCTTTTGTAATTTACTTTCAATAAAACCTACATTTTAGATGAGCTCTTGATATTAAAGATCATCATGGTAAAGATAATAAGTCAGGATAAAAGTAAATACTGGGAGTGCCAAAACAATGTATACACATTTTTTAAAGATTTTATTGGGGAATTGGAGGAGGAGAACAGTGTTGGGGATTCAGGGAAGGGGAACAGACAAGTTGCTGTCCTTTTGTTCTTCAATCTAGTTGTGGAAGATGTCAGTTCACTGGTGGCCCATGTTGGTATTGTGATCATTGCGCTCTTCCCGGGTGAGGTAATCGCTCCCTGGGCATTGGACAGCCACTCATGGCAGCTCTTGGCTGCTCACGCTGGCTGGCAGCCACTCATGGAAGCTTACGGCAGCCCACTGCAGCAGGGGCGGCAGCCTACACTGTCGCCTGCGACCCACGGGCAGCCCAGCTCCAGGTTGAGCTGTTGTTCACCATCTTAGCTGTAGAGGGCGCAGCATCACTGGCCCTCATGTGGGATCCGAACTGGAGCCCTGCTGCTAAGAGATGGGTTCCTAAGCCAACGCTTAACCAGTGTGCCACTCAGCGAGCCCAACAATGTATACACATTTTAATAGATGTTGATCAAGCAGTAGTTTGCCGTAATCAGAGGTATCTGGACGCTGATGGTAACCACTTTGAGCACCTCTTGTAATTACAAAAGTCAAATGTGACTTCTATTCATCTTTTGTTACGGTATATATTGAGTATTACAATTTTAATTGTTTTTTTCCTTTCTTAAAATGTGTATACATTTGGTTGGTACCCTCTCTAGATATTTACTTCTTCTGGTAATCAAATGACACTGAATGTCTTACTTTGTTTATTCTTCATGCTCTCTCAATTGGATAAGGTATATCCTAGTTTTTTACTCACCCTTCTAGCCACAATCCTACTGTCTGATATGATGAAAGCAGGTTTGTATTTGTTGTTTTGTTTTTTGTTTTCATTTGTTTGTTTACCATACACCAGACCTTGGAATAGCGTCTGGTACATCGATGTCTTTCAGTAAGCACTTATTGAACAGATAAATGAATGAAAACCAGATAGACTATGTGCAAAACACATGCTAATATATATATTTTAAAATATTATGAATCTCCAATAAGGCTAAGACTAGAAAGTATCATTTCTGTTTTTTTCATGATAATCATGAAGGCTGAAATAATTTTGAAGTTTCTTAGAAAAGATAAGTTGATATGATGGAAAGAATATACTTTGGTTTGTTGAGTCAAGAATCTGAATTCTAGTCCAAACTTTGTCTGGACCTGTGATCTTCAACAGCTTGCTAAACCTGGCAGATCCTTGGTGTCTTTATCCATTAAAAAAAAGAAAAAAAAACAAAAGCAAAAAATTATGAATGCACTTCTGGCCCTAAAACTCCAGTAAATTAATGAGAATTATACTTGATGTGAATCACTCAGAATCTTTTCTTTTTTTCCAGCAATAAAAGTATTAATAAATTCATTGCTTTAGTTGTTCAGCAAGAATTTAAGAAGGCCTACCATATACTGGGCCCTGGATTTATATCTTTCCTAAACCAAAAGTGGGGTAAAGGATGAGACACTGACTAATTTACAATCTGCTAGACTTGAGTTACTGTAAATCCAAAGGAACCTATCAGTTCACTAGATACTACTGTTGCTGTCTTAACCTGAGGGAACCTGGTCAGAGCCCCAGATACAACACTGCAAGTCCTTCTTTCAAGGACAGGGTCGTATTATATGCAGATGGAACACACATAGGATTTCTCTGTGTCATAGATAAATCGGTGTTTGCAACAGCTGAGCTTACCAATAAGTCAGTGAAATTAAAATCCATGTCACATTGCTTATTTAGTTTTACATAGTCAACCTGATTTTAATAATTGACTGGAGCTGTGAAAGCATGAAAATGCCATGACAAAAAAAGCAAACTAAGAAACCTTTGAAATTGAAAGGTGATGTTTCACCAGAAGGAGAAGGTTTTGATGGTAATCAACATAATGTAGGAGACATCAGTCTTAGGACCCCCAAGCTGTGTGACGTTAGATGAAAGGCTTGTTCTCTTTGGTTAGACTAACTTGAAGGTCTCGTGCAGATGGAAAATTCTATAATTTTCATAGGTACTATAGATTTCACTTAAAGGTGTGTACCAGAAAAAACAATGAATTGAGAGGAATCGGGAACATCATATAAACCTTGACAAGTCAGACTTTAAGAGAGAAAATAAGACGATCTCACACAGATTTGCTCTATATTTGTTTTCCCATGAATTTGCCTTATCAAATAAACTTTTAAATCCCTAAAAGAAATGATTACAAATAATCATGAAGTTACATAGCTCAGTAAGCTCACCCCACTTTACCACATAGCTAGAAGATGTGATGTCTCATTGCCATTAATCACAAACCTGACTTGGCTGAAATCTGTGGTTGCCCTGCCACACATCTGAGGTGGAATTCTTCTCCAGTGCAGAAGCTTCCTGTTTTATATTAATAAGGAAATACCCTGCCTAATATTAATAAAGCAATAAGCAGATACTCTAAGGAATTAAAGGAACTGCTGCCTAGTACACTGAACCCAAGTCATTTAGATGTACTGCCCTGATTCACCGTGTAACTATTTGTTATTTCAAAACACCTCAGTCCGCAGGAGCACTTGAAGCACATTTATAATGAAATTCTGAGAAGGTAATTCATCAAATTGCAGTGTGAATTGGAACAGGTTTTATAGCAGTTTTGTGGTGGGAAAAGCCCAAAAAGCTAAAGTGAGTGGTATTTTACAAAACACATGGAATTGGATAACATAAAATCAACTTTCCTGCTAGAGGAATCTCCAAGCTCTTTAAAAACAACCACCTGAGTGTCAGCAGGCATTGGCTAAGCAAATGAGGGCACTGCAGTGATGAGCTGCAGCTCACCCCAGGCTGGGGACAGTCAAAACAAGTGTGAGAACAGCAGCCTGCTGGTCGCAGCACCTGGATATAAATAAAATCCAAAGCTTTCCTTTCTAATGTTTCCTTATTTATTTAACAAATGTTCAAATGTAGACGACACATCCCTTGGCCATGATTTTCCATAGATTAGCTTTTAATTTTCAGCCAGTGGTCTTACCTACTGCAGGTCTTAATATTGAAAGTACACAGTGATTCTGATTGGAATCAAATGTTATGACAATATTTCATACTGAGATCACTTTCTGCAGATGTTTTCATTTTACTTTCTGTTTACTCAACCTTGCAGGGAGACTAATATTAGTAACATACATGATATAACTCAAGGCTTTTCTTTTTTTTTGTTTTGACTGCAGGAACCATTTAAAAGGGTATCAAATTACACTGAAGTATATGTTTATATAGCAAAATTGCATCACCAACTTATGTAGAATAAAGGGAAATCATTAGTTTACATACTTTGAGTTATTTGTATAACAACTGTCAATTTTTTGTGAAAATAACATGAATATATATGTATACACACACACACACATATATAATTGAAAGGGAATTTAAAGTTAAGGACTAAATCTGGATGTATGTTAAAGTCTAAGAGAACAAAATTTCCACAATTTATGGAATAACCTCATTTATTACAATCCATGTTATTGGAAGATTTATTTCCATTTAGGATTGTCTCACATGATATTTATTCATACTGTAATATTTCTTAATATTCCAAAATACAACTTTTATATGAAAGTAATATTTGGCCCTCTATTAACAAAGTGCAAAGTCCAAAATACAGTATCCCACACCAGTGTGCTAAATTACAGAAGAAAAAAAAATCATTGGTTTAGTAACCACATGGATTTTGGTTTAATTTATATACTTTGTTGCTATTATGAAAATTTTGTATGATTTGATGGAAATGAAATCTGAATAGTTTCATGCCACTACGAATCTTTAAAATTATTGTTTCATTTGTCATTTGTGTGAAATATTTATTTGAAACAATAAGATATACAACAAAGAAAAACTATGTGAATCTGTGTGTATGTGTAGAAAGAGATAGAAAGAAGGAGAGAGAGGTGGGCGGGGGGCAGAGAATGAGTATGCATGAATCATTTAGAAATACAGAAAAGGAAGTTTTTGTTTAAAAGTGACATAAAATATATCCCTTGTAAATATCAGTTTCCAAGTGAAATTATTCAATATGAATTTTTTTTATGTTTTATGGATTATATTTCAATGGAGGTATACAGCTGATATAATTTTATTATAATCTAGATAAAAAGAAATTTACTTTTACTCAGAGAACACCAAAATCACATATTTCTTCTCTATGTACTGCCCACAAAGGGTAACAACATAGTGTATGGAGAATTATACATGAAACACGCTCCTAATATATTGGGTTGTTAGAAAAGTCATGACGCATGTTTGCAACAGATGGCACTAGTTCATTTTTGGAATGAATACAGTCATTCGCATCTATGTTATTGCTACGTCATTTGACAGCTGACAGTTCTAGCTTCATTCTAAAAAACAATTGAGCGATTNGGTCAAAGGTGATCTGGAAATACAATAAAGAATGTATTGTGTAAGTATTGTTTCATTTTCATATCATCCTTAATGTTTGGGGGGAAGGGCCTGGATATACAATGATAGTATTAATGTAGAAACATTAGGTAAATGAGACTATTTGTGGCTGTCAGTGATTCAGTTTGTAGTTACAGAATATTAAGATAGAAATTAGAATATAAACGTCTGTCACTTGTTCAGTTCTAGAGAACATGGACTTTATGTAGCTGCAGTTTGAGGAAGGGTCTAAGAATCTGGGAGGGTATGTGTGAGTTGGTATACATTATGGGTAGAAGGCACTGCATTGCTTACAATTCAGCCCAGCCTAAATATTCTGACTGGCCAAAATGTTCCTTCATCTATACTAAAAACTGTAAAAAACAATTTAGTCTCCTCAGGTGTTATTTCACAAAAGTGTTTGTTTAATTTTTTTTATATTTCATATTATTATTATTATTATTATTATTAGTAGTAGTAGTAGTAGTATATCTTAATATGGAGAGCTTCACAAATTTGCCTGTCATCTTTGTGCAAAGATCATGCCACTCTTCTGGGTATTATTCTGATTTCAGTATATGTGCAGCCAAAGCAAGCACTACCGGTATTTGTTTTCTATAAGGCTGTATGGTGTTAAAATATTTCAGAAATAGAATCTTTAAGCATAAAATCTGATGACAGCCACAAAGAACAAATTTCCCATAATAATAAAACCCATACTAACATTCTACTTTCAGCTATTTCTACTTAACTACAGAACTTTTATATAAATAACTTTTTTTGAAGATGAAACATAATCTAGTGTAGTACATTTTATAATACTGAACCTAAAAGTGATAATTTTATATGTATCTGAAAATTATCTTTATTAGGAAAGACAACTTGAATATGACAACTGATGTATATTATATGAATTGTTATTAAGAGATATCTTATTACATATATTGCATTGTAGAGATTTGTGAAACAGACATATAAGCATATCATGTTGATGAGATTTTTATCTTTAATCTATGTCATTCTGAATTATTTGAATAAGCATAAAACATATGTGAAATGCAATATAACTTGCTGATAGAATTCTCTCACTTATTAGACCTT
>NW_017731639.1:1740366-1749586 GCF_001890085.2 Hipposideros armiger
GGTTGAGTTTTGGAGATTTTACAACAAGTTGAAGATGGAAGACCAAACTGTGCATTTTTGACATATTTTACTGTTTTAATTCCATAAAGGGAAGAACGCACAGCAAGTTTATGAAAAGTTGCATACAGTTTATGGTGACAATGCTCTACAAGAATGTCAGTGACAATGATGGTTCATTAAATTCCATGCTGGTGATTTTGATCTCAACGATGCTCCTTGTTAAGGGAGGCCCACTGAGGTTGATGATGACAAAATAAAGGCATTGATCAAGTCAAACCCCTGTTACATGATATGAGGGATTGCAGGAACATTGAACATCCATCACTCAAGCGTTCACGACCACCTGAAGAAGCTGGGATACGTAAGCAAGCTTGATGAATTCAAAGAAGTTCATTTGAAGGCGCATATAAACATCTGCAAAATGCTCATTAAACGTGAAGAAAACCATCCTTTTTTGAAGCGACTGATAACTGGTGATGAGAAGTGAATTGTTTGCAACAATGGGGTGCGCATCTGGTCTTGGTACCAACGTGATGATTCACCTCAAATGACATCGAAAGTAGACATTTATCAGAGGAAGGTTATGCTCTCAGTGTGGTGGGATTTTAAAGGTGTCATGTTTTTTGAGCTCCTGCCAAGGAACCAAACAATCAATTTGAATGTGTACTGTCGGCAACTGGACAGTTTGAATGAATCCATCATCCAGAAAAGTCCAGAGCTTGTTAATTGTAAAGGCGTTGTGTTCCATCATGACAGCACGAGAGCACGCACAAGTTTGGTCACCCATAAAAAATTATTGGAGCTTGGATGGGATGTGTTGCCACACCCCATACTTGCCTGACCTTGTGCTGTCAGACTTCCACTTGTCTCGCTCTCTTCAAAACTCCTTGCATGGTATAACGTTCAATTCAGATGAGGCTATAAATCAGCACCTTGTTCAGTTTTGCGCAAATAAAGACAGGTCCTTCTATAAATGAGGAATTATGAAGCTCATTGAAAGATTACAAAAGGTTATTGAACAAAATGGGCAATATATCATTGATTGATCTTTGTTCTCTATATAAATAAATGACCTTTGAAAAACATAGACAAAATACGTCATGACTTTTCCAACAACCCAATATTTGAAGAGATGAGAATGTTTGGACACTGCTTTCAAACTTATTAACATTTGAAGCAAACCCAAAAACAAAATATGTTTCCTTCTGTGATTAGCTGTGAGTATTCACATCTGCCTAAATATTTCTTTTCTGAAGATGTACAACCAAGAGTATAATAACACACAACTCATACTGACTTTTTAAGGGTTGCTCATTTTTAAACCCATTATTTAACTGTTTGAGAAATATGTAATTTCACAAATATGTTTAAAATAATATAAGCAAGACCATTTTAGAACTCTCTGGCTATGTATTAAGAATGCAAGTAGTGAGGATTTTTTAAGTGTCTTTTTAACAGAATGATTTTCTTTCTTTTTATAACAGAAAACATTTAGGTGAATTTCTCTCTGAAGTTCAAATATCTTTTTCCTTCTTAATAAAGATATAAAATCCTCAAAAATCATTTGAAACACAAGGGAATGAAAAATGTGCCTGCCAAAATATTCTTTTAAGATTATTATCTGTTTCTCTATGAGTTTAGATCACCTTTGTAATATTTACAATCTCGTTTGGCTCACTATGTACTTAACAGCATCCAACATTGTTTTCAAAGCAGTTACACCATATGATTAAATTTACAATTTTTAAGTGTTGTTTTCACTTTTTCAACAGAAGCACACAAAGACGTATAAGAAGCTAGACAATTCATTGAGAGCCTATGCCTATAATGATATCATGATTATTCCAACTCCCTCTATTTTTTATCTGCTCAGTAGCATCCCGGTGCTCTAGTTCAGTTCTGTACACAGAAACGCTGGTCATGTCTTTCTCCATTAGCAAACACTGCACAATAAGGGTTACAGTTTATCTTGGTGAAGATTTCTCTTAGGAGCTTTAAAAAATGTGTGAGCATAGGCAGAAATGCATATAGCTATGATGTCTGCATTCATATTTGTAGCAGGATTCTTTTAATGTACCTATTAGTGGGAGCTAAACAGTTTGGATGTTGAAAGGAAGGGGCATGCAATTGATGTATAGTTCAACAGTCAATGGAATGTGGAGCTCATTAAATAGAATATATTTTATATAGCATCTTGAATTGCGAAGAATTCTGAAACTTTGGTGCTTACTTTTTTCCGAGGTAACTCACTATGCTAGCTAAAAATAAAGAATTAAATCTAAACGTGCAACATCCTTACTCTTGTTCACATAAGTCATTAAAACGCAGGCACACTGAAAACTTTGAATGCAACCTCGATGTGATATGATGATTTTATTTAAGGGAGAAATTTGACTGAATTACAATAGTGACAAACGATAGTAGTTTTTCAATAAGTGCATATTACATCCTAAGAGATGCGATATTATTGCAGAGGCTGTGGTGCCACCAACATTCCTACTCTAACACAGAGAAAAGGGAGTACTTGTTCAAAGTTGGCCCTAGGGGGAGCAAATTGGGTTATTGCCTGAGGCACACACATTTTGGAGAAGGGATGGGATTCAGAGCACTTACAATAGGTATTGCTGTCCGTTTCATCTAATCACCTGCGGCTGTCTTTGCCGAGCTTGCAGGAGTCTGCAAGACTTCATGCTTAGAAGCTGCATCAAGACATCCTGACACAAGTTGGATATAGGACGCCTCAGGGCAGCCTTGAAGCAGAGTGAAGGTTATTGTGGCTAAATGAATGAAACTAGACAGAGAAACTCTCCACGGCTTAGAAAGAGCAAGGTATTGCTTGGTGGTTTCAGGCGTAAAATTTTTAGAGGAAGTGGTCACAAAGGCATAGATTCAGATGCCTATCATATCTAAGCTGACTTCCTCTCCCACAATTGCTGTATTTATTGTGCATTTACAATGTGGCCATGTTAATCTGCCAACTAGACAATTACTTAATTATTCACAAGTCTTAGGTTCACGCTTCCATGTAATCCAGTTCAGAGTTAATCCTATCCAGAACACTTACTAGTTACTGTTATCTGATTTTAGTCTTAAAAGAGAAAGGAAATAGATCTTTTAAACTAGAGGGGGATTATTATGTAAATTAATTTCATTTTTAGTTTTCCAAAAAAATGTAAAAGTACAAAACAGAGAAAAAACATACAATAAAAGTCACCGTGAGCCATATCACCATAGGGAAATACCTAATAATCAAAAAAAGAAAAATGCCAAGCAAACTTTCTGATAATTCATTCAGTGCTTCACAGCTGAGCTTCAGTCCTATAGTGACAATTTAATAGGTTCAAGATAAAACGCATCCACGTACTCGTGCACGCACACACACACAGGACAAGACACCTGATGCCCTATCCCACAGCTCAGAGACCAGGCTTTTGTGAACTTGGAGCAGGAAACCCTCTGTGGGTTTATGCAGAGTCGAGGGGCTTGTAAAGCTGTCTTGAAAGGAATTTTGAAACTACCCATTCACATATCCCAGAAAAACACATAATTCTCTCTCTGAAATAGGTGTAGAAATGTATTGGAGCCGACAGCTGTGCAAGCTGCTAGCTTGAGGAAAGCCATCTCCCCTGGAGTTAAGCACACATTTTTGTGCTTCCCGAAGAAAATGAGAGGGGGGGATAAAGTGGTACCATTGTACCTGCTCGGCAAAGAGTGAACTCTTGTCGGGCTCAAGGGAGAGTTAAACTTAACCATGCTATTCTTTTTTTTTTTTCATCTTTTATTTCTGTTTCTTTGGTAAATTAAGAATATGGAATTGACTTCTTTTCTTTCTGTTCCCTCCATCACCTCTACTCTGCAATTCTCTTTTCTAATAATTATTATGGTTAAATAGAAGGAAACGATTTTGCAGTTAAAAAGGAACCAGGTAAAACAACCACTTCTGGAGGGTATAATTTTTTTGACAAGGGAGAAAAAGGTGGTAGGGTGTTGAAAATATAATTAACATCCTAGTTTATTGAAATACACACTCATATATCTGACTTCATCCATGAAAATTCCAGGGGAAAAAATCTACTATTCACTATTTCAGTCAAGCAAAAGAATCCTGAATTTTTACAAATGATCTTGAGTGTGAAACTATGACAATTTGGTGAAAATTGCTTTTGTTTTTGAAAATTTATAGACCCCAGCACACATACTGAAAAGTAGTAAGGACTAATGTTAGCCACAGCCCAGGAGCAATATTAGCTATTTTACATAATTACTTTATTAAATGCTGACAAGCTTTTGAGGTAGGTGATTTTTATTATCTGCATTTTACAGATGAAAAATCTGGGTGCCAAAGAGGTGAAGTAATATGTAAGTGGACTTGAATCAATTTTCGTGATGCCAATTGCTGTGATATTTTAAATGGCAGAACACTATCACCAGATTATGTATCAAGATGTAATAAAACCCAGCAACAACAGAAAGATTCACTGGGGATCAAATAGTCTTAAACATGGGAGGGAGAGAGAAGACAGATATCTTCTTCTTGAAAATGGAAGCAGAAATTAGGTAAGAAATGCAACAAACCCAATATTTTATTGTAACACTGAGTTCAACTTGTGAATGCCATTAAAAAAATAAATAATTTCATAGTTAAACAAATATATGTATTAGAATTTAAATAAAATTATATCAAACGAAATTCAACAAGTATTTTGTAATAGATTTATAAATGTAGATATGTAGAAACGTGTTTACATGTCCAACAAAGTACAGGTTCCAAATGTTAACCAATTTGTGCCAGGTACTACAACTAATCTATAAATTGGCTCAATATCCCAGGGATAAACAGTAGATGCAATCAACATCAGATGATGAATAAGGCAGAAAGACAATGTAGGGGGAAGAAAGAAAGAGAAGGTGTGAAAGTTACGCATGTGTGCACATACACACATGTGCCCAAGTGACTAGAGTGCTTTCAGTGAAAAAGAAGAAAACTAAATCCTCAATTAAGGTAGAGAAACTCTACCAGAATTAATGAATAATAATAATAATAATAATAATAATAATAATAAATAATAATATGTAGAAAGACAGCTACATAACATAAACTAATGGAGTCAGTATTCTTTAGTGGCTATATGAAAGTACTTGTGAGACATCAGACATAACACAAATGAGAATATATCTTTCTTTTATTAGAACAGTGAGGGAGCACACATGAGAATTTATTGTGCACATTCACCACACAGTTTTATCTTCTCTACTTCATTTTAATAAAGTAGCAGAACCACCAATAACTGTGAGATTGATTTAAATACACACACACACACACACACACACACACACACACACACACGAGTATACATACTTAAGGCAATCACTACTAAATTGGAATTATTCTAAAAATACAGGGGAAAATATAAGTAAATATATAAAAATAGTTTTTAGAAACACAGTTCATGGACCTATGTGCAAAATAAATTAACCATGATTCAGAATATTGACTTCCTATACCCATCTTAATAGACACACAAGTGGTATAAGGTTCACTCAGATCACCTGATTACTACAAATTGGGAGTCTGGTAAAAATAAGACAGTTGTATATAGATGCATCTGGGCATCTGGTTTTTTTTGTTTGTTTGTTTGTTTGTTTTTTATCAAAAGAGCCCGTAACTTAATGGTATTCAGCAGCCTGTGTTCAGTCTACAGTTGTGTGTGTTCTCTAACATCCAAGAGAAACCAGCAAAGTACTGTCCAGCACTGGGTATTTTCAGCACTGGGGGATACAGTCTACAGTCTTAAACATGACAAATTAGTCTAATGTTAGGAACAAATGCAATGCAGCACCCAGTGTTGCATGATGGGGTGGGTGGGTATTATATAATATGTTTAGATCCTCTACAAACATGAATGTGTTTTGTGTTCTCTCTTGTATCTCTTCCTTTTCAATCTCCCTCTCCCAAGGCTCATAATTGAGATAAACACACACACGCACATGCACATGCGCATGCGCACAAACAGAGCAAGCTGGATGCTGGCTGCGACTATGTCAGAGAGTATCTACATTTTAAGGGTATTTTTTTAGGCTAATTTTTTTTTCTTCTTTAAATATTATTGTCATTCTATTCATTATTGCCCAAGCATATTGAGGTAGAAGATAGGTTATGTTTTGTATCTTCTGCACCTAATTTGTTCCCCAATATTTTGGAATGTATGAGTGCAGGTGTGTAGGGTATGGTTTGTATGGCTTAACTAAACATTGTCCCCAAACACAACTACGTTGAAAAAAACAGGAGAGTTAACTTTTACTTCTTGAACAATTTCCTGATCAACTGCCTTTTTCCTCTATAATAAGACAGTGATCCTTATCCTTCAAAAAGATTCACTTAATATTTTTTTCCAAACCATGATGTGGTTTTAAGAATTTGGTTGGTCAAATAAATTCCATTTGTAAGTAATCATTTCTCATCACTCTTTTAAAATCACTATACCTACAAATGTCAATCATAGTTTGCAATCACCTGAGTTTACTGATGTTTTAAGTCAATATTGTGTTGACATAATTACAGGAAAAATCCAAATAACATATCATTGATTCATTTCAAGCTTCACTGTTGTAGAAAATATACATATATAATAACTACATATGTACTATGTATGTATCATATGTAATTATGTATTTTATGTAAATTAGTATATATTATATAAATATTAAAATTTAAAACACAGCAGGGTATATAGCAAGTGCTCAGTAAATCTTAATTCCATCTTTTCTCTCCTATCTGAATTCTTACAAGAGAGACAACTTGATTTTCTACCCCTGTTTCACCATGCTATCTTTCATTTTTATAGTATGCTGTCTTTCAACTGTCGCCAGATAAACCTTTCTAAAATATAAATGTAGACATATCATTTCTTTCTGTGTTTCTTCATCACTTTATCATGGAAAACAAAACCTTTGGCTTCAGAATCACTTCCAGGTGAAGACATTACCACTTTCTCCATGTATTCCCAGCATGTCCTTCTCGCCTCCCTCTAGTGCTCAGAATATGTACTCTATTACAAGTCATGTCTTTTCATTTTGTTTCCCTCATTATGTTGTGAGCTACTCATAACCAGAAGCGGACATAGTAGACATTCAACACATATTTGGTAAATGAATGGACAGTTCATGATGGTGGCTGGACAAATAAAAACTTACCAACTACAGGCTGCAGAACAGACATGGGTATATATATATTGAATATAGTATATATGTGTGTATATGCATGTATATACATATATATTTAATATATATGAATGTATATATATTTAATACATACATATGTTAAATATATATAAATGAGTGTATATATATAAAACATATATGCATATATATTATATATTATATATACATATATAACATATATATTCATATATACGTATGTATATATATATATATTAATAATCTGCTTAGTGAAAGTCTCGTGTAAATGTACTTGTTCAAACACCATATTTCACTGAAACGCTTTTGTTGGTTTGGAGTAGTTTTGCTCTTAAGGTTCATTAATATCTATATGCAGGAACCATTTTTAAGAGATTTATCATCTTCCTTGCCCCAACCCTCCATATTTCCCTCATACACACACAGCCTATAAAAGTACACATGACATCTCTCTAAAGTGCTGCTTTCATTGTACCACATCCTCGTTTATCTTACACTTGTTCCCCTATGAAGAGGAAATTCTCCCACTGGCACTGAAGAGCCTCTCAGCCTGCTGCCTCTATCTTTTGATTGTGATCTGCCATGACCTTCAACTCCAGGAGGTCCTTACTACTGACCGCCTATCCTCAAATATAGCCTTGCTTATTCTCCCCTCCAGTGTTTTACTTATGCTCTTCTTCATGCAAGAAATGGTATGGTAGATGTGAAGACATCCCACCCCTTTCTCTCTTCAAGTGAGGACTTGCTGCCTAGCTGTAGGCAGTGTGATCAACAGACAGCCACCAGGCCTCAGCGACTTCAGTCAGCCTCAGCGGCAGGCAGCCACTCAGCCCAAGGTTTAGCCTGAAGACCACTCGAGGAAGGGCTGAAAGATCCATTTCAGCCTGATTCAGGATGCTGTCATGGGGAAGACTGGCTGTAGACCTCCTGCTGGGTTGGTGAGAGTTGTCAGCACACTTCATGGTTCAGCTTCTCCCTCTGCCCATTTCCATCTGCCCTGCCTTTGCTTCACCAGGGTTCGTTCCTAATACACACTTAGAACCTCAAACTCTCTCTCAGTATCTGCTTCCAGAGAACCCAAATGGCAACAGATGGTCTCCCTCATGTTCTCTCCTGCCCACATCATCCATCATTTCATGGCCAACTCACATTTTCCAGGTCTCTCTTGACTGATAAAGCCTAAGTTGAACTGATTGTACTCAACTTTTCCAAACACTTGCTACCTTAGCAAATCATTTTGAGGAACATTTCATTTTACTTCTATATAATGTGTGTGTGCACGCACATGTGTGTTTTCTTTATTGGTAGAAGCCTGTTCAATTAACCTCATAAATTCAGGGGTCATTTCATTCCTTTTTTCTTCTATGTACCCATTTCAGGTAATATAATACTTATTGGAAAGAACTACATAATATTTACAGAATAAAAAGTGATACATTTTAGGTAATGTATATATTGATATTGTCTAGTTCTTTGTTTACATTTCTGTAAACCAGACTTAAGATAATTTGATTAATCTTAATTTGAGAAGGAAAATAAAGCAACTTCCTATGCATATTTTCCAATATATATGATTTGACTGATGCATTTTTCAGAATGTTCTGTAAAGGAAAACATTTAAAGTTTAAAAGCATTCTTACACTCTTGGTTCCACATCTGCATATAAATTGAGGTAGAATTTTTAAACTCCCACAGCCAGGGGTAAGATGAATACCAATTAATGTAAAACCAGCATTAGATAATGCAGTTACTTAAAACATACTTTATTTTGAGTAAAGCCCAAAATTCAACCTGCTACATCACAACCATACAAAATTGATTCTGTCAAATATAATTTAGAGATGTTGATATGTGTATTAGCGCTTTGTTTAGGCTTTGTTACTAGTAAAGCTATTTCAGATGGCTATTATTATAAATAATAAAGGTACACTTAACTTTCAAATAAAAGGTCACCCCTCAAGGAGATGAGATGATCCACTAATTATTTCTAACAGAAACAAGCAGTTTTTTCTCCTTTTCTTTT
>NW_017731639.1:1749986-1928852 GCF_001890085.2 Hipposideros armiger
TGCATGTTGTTGAGGAAATTTTCTTTTAACTGTCATCTTTTTCTTTAGTGCTACTTAGAATATTGTGATGTCTACACCAAACTTTCCTTCTTTTATGAATAGTAAACTAATATATGATTTTAATCCTTTGGATGCCACTTCCTTATATGGTAAAACTGATTGTTGTCTAGAATATAGAAATTGCAGATAATCTATGTATTCATTTCTTCCTATACAATACTTGAAGGTAAGATAAGCTTAAAAAATGTGCTTAATGGGATAACTGATTAGCTGATGGCCTTTCAGTGGGAGAATTGCATTTGTATTGACAATCACTTATGTACATAGAAAATAAAAGCTTGACTGGAGTCTTAAAACTGTGATGGAAAGCCCACCTCAGACAATCTTTTGAGCACAGAGAAGACCAATTTCTTTGTTCTCCCATGATACTTTATTTTTTGGGAAAAGGGCAAGATCTAGAAACAATCTAAAGGAATAAATAAATATGTTTGATATATTATTCTATGTAAAAGACTCAAAAGACGGATAGTTTTTGTTATCTTCACAAACAGTGTACCATGTTTTCTAAAATACTTTACCAGAAACTTGTAGTCCAAGGAAAGAAGAATTTCCCCTGAGATAAGGGCAAACACACTCTTGGAAAGTAATCCCAGGTATGACGATTAGAAAGATAACTTGAAGCTTCATTTCTTTTATCTTATCACATCTTTGCTCCCTCACAGAAGTATAAATGATAAGTTCTGTTTAAAAGAACACCACCTTGGAACTGTAGAAACTGAATCAAAATGCATCCCCTACTTGTTGTGGGTACTATGGAGGGACTGTCCCTTACTAACTCTTGGAAAGTTTTTATAATATAGTTGGCTAAAATGACCCATTTTTAGACTATTTGCTTATACCTGGCAAGAGCAAATAATAGCAAATTTGAAGTGGGCACTTTCAATGCTTTAGCAGGGCAATGATGCTCATTCGTATAAATTGCACCAAGAAAGATATTACATTTAACAATAACAATTGCTCAATATAAAAGACTTTTAGCATTGGAGTACAAGAGAGCAGTTAAAAAAACAAATCTCATCGTATGTGCTTAGCATCCTCTTTTTTAGAAAGAGCCGTGATTAGGTGTCACAGAATGAGTTCTGAGGCTTACAGAAGATGAATCGAAAGCAGAGCTCTGAGTTCGGCTAAGGGGTTGGGGAGATTTTGAGCATCACAATTCTAAAGGGAGGCTGACATTATAGTTAGTTTTGTTTGATTTTGATTTTTGGTGCTTGAATGCTTATGGATGAAAAAGGGGTTCTGTAAAAAGTAACTTCACAGGGTGATCTGATCTTAAAATTCTTAACTGGGCAGGTCATGGCGGGCAGTCACCCCCAGACCTGTAAAAAGGTTTATCTTGGCCTTAAGCAAATCCTGTCCATTGTTTTTGTGTATCTAGTTTTATAAAATGCCTCTTTTTCAGACCCTTGGGAAGAACAACCACGCTCAAGGGAAGACATAATCTTAACTATCCTGGACTCTGCTATCTCCCACTTTCATGTACTCTTCCTTAAATTCCCTCCTTAATTCCAAATGTATCAAAGAAACTGGAAAATGGTCATTCTTTGGAGCATTTGAGATCTTGCTTCGTGGCATGTCTTTGGTTTGGTTCCAATAAATTCATACAAACTTTCTCTATAGTTTTGGACATTTCTTACGTAGACATAACTAAAGTAATTTACCATTTTTATTTAATTAAAATGTCCTGGGGTTATAATGCATCATATATATATTGCATTATGTGTTTAACACCCAGAATCAGTTCTCCTTCCATCACCATATATTTGACCCACTTCACCCTCTTTAATCTTGTTTAAAAAAATTAATATATGATAATGCAGTGAAGTACTTCATGAATGGCCTGATGGGTATTTTAAAAACACAGACAAAAAAAAAGAAATGAAAACAGTAGAATTGAATGTTAACTAAAAGAAGAATTCATTAGAAAGAACAAGAATTTTGGTGAACACAGTTGACATAAGTCAACTGGTTTTAAAGAGATCTGAAACATTCTTTTGCCAAGTTTAATACATTAAAAAGGTGATACAGTATACCGTTATTAATTTAAACAAAAAATTAATATTGATTATTTTATAAGATCTTAGTTGAAATAAATGTGTTTACTGTGTATGAGGGAAAGGCTTAAAAAGATGAACAAGATTTTAAGAATTGTATAACAGGAAGGGAAATTTCAGATGTCAACTGTTAGGGAAACTTGATGTGATTCTATTAATGAGAGATAGGAAATGAGTCACATTTTTCTTGGACACCGTTTAGAGCATTTAATTACTAAGGCACCAAAAAACCTTAGTCTACAAAGACCTTACTTATAAGGTAGTCCATGGCATGGACTCAAGGACATTGCTAAGGCAAGGCTCATAGCAAGCCGTTCATATCCATTTTCCTTAATAATCTATTAGGAGCCTGCACTAGACTGAAAAAGCAGCATTTCTTTTAAACTCTTCTGTAATTCAGATTTTATCAATGCAGGCTAACCCTGTGGTCAATTAAATCTGAAGTAGTGCCGTTTTTATGTTTCTTGACTATAGTAGACTTGAAAGCAAATATTATTTTCTATGTTAATAATACAAGGGATTTCACTAGCAATATTAAGTGGAGCAGAAAGGCACCTAAGGCGCTATTTGCATGGTAGCAGAATGGATCTAAGAACAATTTCAACCAGAACTCTTAGTCAAACACAATAACACAGTCCATTTACATAGCAGAATGCTCAGGAGAGACGTGGAAATATTCTTCAAAGTTCCATTGAGGGTTTTTCTCCAAAATATCCTTGTGTCTATAAATGCCTAGTGTGAACTGTGGGGTAAAAAAAAACATAATAAGGGGCTCTAATTGTTTGCAATCTGAAAACAATCTAATTTGTAACTGAATCAAAATTTTGCTCCCTGCACCCCGAATCCTGAGAACCAATTCAAAAGAAAAGAAACTTCATTTTCCCTGAGATTACTGGAACTCTGCATTTTAAAATATCAAAATATCCTCAAAAAGTCATAGGTGGTCTCAATGTTTTATTGAGTTCCAAACCCTGATATATAAACACAAGTGCCAAAAGTTACCATGTGGGCCGTTTGATTCCAAGGCATCAGAGGAAGTGCTCTTATGGATGCAAAGTACAAATAAATACCTTAGAGAGAAAGGAATCCATTACTTTCATCTCCAGTTCATGGATGCACTCCTTCTAAGTAAGGCTATTTTATTCTGCTTCCTGGTTTCTTTTCCCTCCTATAACTTCATACAATCAGAAAGTAAGATTATTTTCTAGGATTTGGGTGATTCTTTTGTTAAGATCAAGATAGTTTTTTCTTTTTTTGTACAAAACTTGCATGGTATTCTGCATAATTAAGCACCTGATGGATTTGACTCTTACATGATAAAATTTTATGGTATCAAAAACTTAATCATTTTTGCCCTAAATTATAGCTTATTATCAATATGCCACTTAGCTTTTGGTAGTCTCTGCTATCATGTTTATAGATGCTATGATAAAAAAAAATTTATGAGTTTTGAGCTTAATTTGAATATCATCATAGATATAGCCATTAGGTTCAGTTCTAACTGATTTAAAACTGAAACAGCTTTGAGAAACTAATATTTAAAAAAAAAAAATATATATATATATATATATATATATATATATATATATATCCATGAAATTAAAGGCCAAATTGCATTATCAAATATTATTTTAAATATTAAGTAGTATAATGTGGGAAATATACCACATATTGCATTATCAAATGTTACAAAAATTTTGCTTCTAAAATGTTCATCTAATATATATATTTTTTTCTTGGACATTTTTTAGCGGGGGAAGAGTGTAAACTTGTAAGATTTGCATTATACTGCATTTAAGAAAAGAGCAGAAAAACTTAGAGATCGATTGAAACTTACTTTAAGCATGGCTTTTCATTTTTCATTACATATGTCTCTTACTAAAAAAAAAAAATGCCTCCTAACTCCCTTGTGATTACCTCTGTTCAAAGAAAATCCCCTGAGAGGTATAGACAGGGCTTAAAAATTCGAGTCAATTTCTGCTTCATTCAGAGGTACAGAGAGGATAGGGCATGGTGAGGACTAGAGCTTCAAAAAGACTCAAAGCATGAAAGAAAGTCACTTTGTTAGCTGATGGAGCAGAGTGTATTTGCCTCAGGGATAAAAGCCCTATTGAATATCCCTGTTTTAAATGGACACGATCAACTATGCCATGATTACCTATAGCTGAGAACTAGATAGATGTATCCTAGATATGTCACACAGATGACAGGATTGCTGGAATTGCTTATTCTTTGCTCACACAAAATAGGTGAGAGAAATATGCACATTTTTGCTGATTCAAATATTAAGTTGGAAACTCTGGCCACAAAGTGGTTAGGGCAAAAGCAGAGGACTTTGAGTGATAGATTCTTCTTCCCAATGTTACAACAAGGAATCAAAACTTGTCCACCAAATTTTCTTTAAAAAGCACATGAAGAAGAAATTTGGATACTTTTCTTCATAACTTAATCTAGTGTTCAGATTACCCAGAAATTAAAACTCTATTTTATACATCAATTAAACAATGCTAATTGTTAATATACTGCATTTGTTTAATAATTGTGTAACTTATTTCATACATAACATTTTTGCTTTTCACAAATACCATGATGTGCTAAATCATCAATGTTATAATGTTCTAAGAAAAGAAATTTGGATATATACATACAGTTTTGTTTGTTTGTTTTGTTTCGTTTTGTTTCCTATAGAAAATTTATCAGGGAACAGTGTTTTTTTCCAGGACCTATCAGCTCCAAGTTAAGTAGTTGTCTTCAATCTGGTTTTGGAGGGGACATCTCAGTGGCCCATGTGGGAATCGAACCAGCAACCTCGGTGTCATGAGCCCGTGCTCTAACCACCTAAGCAAACCGGCCACCCCCTGGAGTTATATTTTAATTGACCCTCATCTGGTACCTTTAATTGTACAATTTAGCAAGTCATGCAGAATTTTTTCCATGTAATTTATATACGTGCCAGCCTGTTTCTACCAAGGCTGCTTAAGAGCTTTATCTTATTTCTCCTGTATTACTGCCTGAATTTCCTTGTTTGACATTTCTTACCTCTCCTCATTGCCCCGCCCTCTTTCTGCCATATCCTACCTTACCTAAGTTGATTCTCCATTTTGAAAATGGTGTGTATGTGGAAACGTATAAATTAACAACACCTTCCTTCAAGGAACTTACAGGGGAGAGAGAGGGAGGGAGGGANGAGTTCAGGCAAAAAGAAAACCCTAATTAGAATATTTCTACAGCAGAGGTAATCAGAATTGTGAAGAGCCTACAGGAGGGACAACTAATTTTGTTTTGTTTTGAGGATTTATGAGTAGTAATAGTTAAGTAAAGAGTTTAGTAGCAGGATGGGTTTAGCAAGCTTTTCCCTCCTTTGGTAATATGTAGTTATGGAGGGAAAAGCTTCCCTAGACAATGGAAAGGCTCAGCTGTGAGGGAAAACATTATCATGGATTTTGAATCCTTTCTTATGGTCGAAACAAAGGACGTGCAAGAGAGGAATGTCTTAGGGCTAGTGAGGTTGGAGTCAGAGCAAGACTGATTTCTTACTGTTATAGAACCCAGGGGCAGATGATAATACCCAGTTCTAAAATGGCACAGGGGGTTGAAGAAAAGTGTATGACTTGAGGGATATAAATTGTTGGTGGTGACTTATATATGAAGTGTTGGGAGGTTGAGGATGACCCTAGGTTTCCGTCTGGGGCATTAGGGTGAATGAATGGTGTTTCCCTTCACTGAGTTGCAGTAAAGCAGGTGAAATGGAAGGTCTAGGGAGGAAGATGTTTGGTCAAATAGTGTCTATCACTTTTGTGTCCATCACCCTTTTCCTTAAAGTCTTTAAAGCAGAGAGCTTTCCCATTATCCTGCAAAAATCTTCTCCATTAAAAGGCTTGTTGATTCAAGCCTTCACTGCATTTGAAGATGGAACCTGAAGAAAGTGGGAAGATGTGGTAAGCTCCATAATTAGCAAGTTCTACTCCCAATGATTTTCTCATCTCAGCTTATAAGTTGGAAACAGGCCAGAGCTGTGACTGGAACCAATGTAATAGATGCTAGACAAACCTTAGTTAAATCATTGCAAGAATGATAATCTATTCTGGGTTAAGCACTATTTAAACCAGATTACATAGTACTAAAGAGAAAATAAGCATAGGCATTTATACAATTATAATAAATTATTGTTGGTGAAAATGTAATCTCTGTATCACAGCTTCTGTATTTTGGCAAAAGTGTTCTTTCAGTCTATTATTCAAAGAATCATTGAAATAGAGAGTAGAGATCATCCCTATATATTGAAAGCTCCCCTGTAAGCTCTTTGATCTTCACCTGCTTTTCTGCCCAAAGAATTTGTGAGCTTTTGTCGACATCAGTTAAAACAAAGAGCTTTCTCAGTGGTTGATGGTTCTTTGATATACGGTTGTGCTTTTTTGTAGAAAGGACATACGAGTCTTTGTCAGAATCTTGTATTAAAATACATGTTATTATCTAAAGGTTTGATGTAAATTGGATTTTATGTTTCAACATTAAAATTAAAGAAAAAATCTCTTTTGGTCAAAATTATGTTGTTATTTTTTAATTATCTAATTGCATCTGTTAACATGACAAAAGCCAATAGGAGAGCTCTCTATTATTTTCATAGCTTTTTGGTGAAGATTTTATTTGTTACTTTCATCATTTGATTGATGCAGCAACAAGCTAACTAGAAGCAAAATTCCAAAACATATTATTATTGTTGAACTGGTGGTGTTTCTTACTTTATTTAGTGGATGAAAAATTCAATGAGGAAAAATGTACAAAACTGTATAAAATAAAGATGGCAGTAACTTATCAGAGTTATATAAGTTCTGCTTTGAAAAACAATTACATTGAAATTTTAAATATTTGAGAATTTGTGAAGAGCTATAAAATATTCTGATATGAATATAAATATATATAAATTTTGTTTTTAAAATTTTATTTCTGCTAATTCCCTTCATTATATCAGCAGCAGAACATATCTATCTACCTATCTATCTATATATATATATATATATATATATATATATATATATATATATACATATATATGTATAGTGCTTTTATATAAGATTTCCTTTTCCCAAGGCTGTATAGTTACACACACACACACACACACACACACACACACACACACACGGATACTCCTAGACTTATGATGGGGTTACTTCCCAATAGACCCATTGTAAGTTGAAAGCTCATTTAATACACCTAACCTACTGAACATCAGAGCTTTACCTAGTGTGCCTTCAATGTGCCAAGAATGCAATATCCAAAAACACTGACAACACAGTACACTGTATAGCATTAGTTGTTTATCCTCATGATTGGTGTGGCTGACTGGGTGCTTGGGCTCCCTGCTACTGTGCAGCCTCAGGGAAGAGTATCATATAGTGTATTGCTAGTCCTGGAAAAAAATCAACATTCAAAACTCTAAGTACAGTTTCTACTGAATGCATATAGATTTCACACCACCATAAAGTAAAAAAAATCATAAGTCAAACAATCATAAGTCCAAGACTGTCTGTATTGTCCCATCATTTAAAAGGCAAACGTCTACCTTCATCATGAAGTCCTTGCAAACAGACCAGAGAAAAGCTACCAGGTTCTCTCCTTTACTGTGCAATCTTTTAAGAATCACAGCCCTAATCTCTTCATCTGCATATGTTTGTACATGCATCCAATTTTTTTTCATCATCCTTTTGTATTTTAGTTTAATATTGTGCTTCTACAGTGTGTATATGTTGTGAGCTTCTCTACTGGTCTTCCTGTTTGAAATTATACATTCATAACAGATGAGGGTGGATCTCCATGGCTCACCTGGTAAGTGTAGCGCAATGCACAGTGTCCCAGGAAGCCAACTCCCTCCTTTCTCAATGACATGGCCACAAACGAAGAAGATATCCCCATTCATTCTATATCCTTTAGTGTATATCCTTACTTTCTTAGCAAACTGGCTTAGGCTAGAGATAAGGAACAGGGGATCTCCAAGGAAATAACAACAACAACAACAACAAAAACATCACTGGGTCATTTAAGGCTATCTGTTTAATGGTGAAAAAGCAGTAGGTGAGTAAAGGGACATTAAAGAGGCAGTTTCATGCCTTAGAATCTATCTAGATTGCATCTTTTCAAGAGTCTTGGCTGACACTAAAAAAAATTCTGTTAGAAAGAAGGGTTCTCTTCAACTTCATCACAAATTGTAATAAGAACCTGTAACACTTGCAGACTTTTAGATATCCTACAATAAGCAAAGTGTGTTGATCATATTAGGCATTCAATATTGGTAGAATTGCATTAAACATTGCACAAAGACAAAATATGCTGATAAAAAACTTCATTTAAATTCCTAAATTCTAAAGTGAGATTTCTATATTAACATTTTTGTTTGGATTTACTCTTGAAGATACAAAATTTTATACTTTTTTGATATTATATTATGTATATTTTATATTATGTATGTGAATTAAAACTCTTCGTTCATATTTGAGCCTCTTGATTTTATTACTTCCTTTAAATCTTTAAAAGAACCTGTTTAAGAAAATGATTTCGTGGTTCTAGCCATCTGAGGATCTAAAATTGGGGGTTACGTAATATGCTACAAAATACATAATAAAGTAATACGTTAAGGTGAGTCTATTTGAGTCCCAATTCTTCTAAGTTAAGCAGAGGTAATCAAACTTACAAATAAATGAATTGTGCATCAAACAGTTTCACTATCTGACCACACCAAACTGAACTAGAAAATAAACAGTTTTTCCCTATCTTTTTGCCAGTTATGAAAGCAAAATTGTATTTTAAAAACCTAACAAACACTAAGAATGTTTCATATGTTGGGAAAGAAATTTAAATGTTTAAAGTGTTCAAATTGCTCAAAGCAATGCTTTTAATCTGAAAATACAAAAAGAAATGTAAATATATTCTCAATAAATACCAAAAAAAAATTTTCTCTCAAGGAGTAGGCATTTTGGGATTCTTTTCCCAAGAAAATGTTTGTAGAGACTGACACATTTTATACAAATTAAAAATAGAAGCATTCAGGATAAATTTCTACCCATAATGTGGAAATGTAAGTGCTGTGACAATTTAAGGTATGCAAAATGAATGTAATTCAGACTTAAATAAAATAATAGCACACGTGAAATCACATTTAAGTGGCATCACAGAGATCTAGGTAAATGTATGAAAGCCAGCTATACCAAAACAGATTGAGATAATAAGATATTTTTATGAAGAAACCCAGCAAATTACAACATATAAGTGGTTGGCTAGTTTTCCCACACCTATAGCAAGTCTGACCATGGTGTTTCACAACTATTTTGTATTTATTATTAGATTCAACTTCTTGTCCAAAAGAATAACTAGCTTCCCACTCTTGAGCAAAGTTAGGGATAGTGGAAAAAAGTGGGGGGAAAAGAAATTGTATTTGTATTCAGATTCCCACTACACTTCATTCCTGAAAGAATTTTAATATCGGAGAGTTGGTGAAATACAGAAAGGTACAGTTTGGCCAAATGCTCATGTTGATTAAGTTCAAGTCTAGTGCATGCCTTATATCAGGAGGTTTCAGATACATAAATACTTTCTGGCAGATCAGTCAACTTTGGAGGTTTTGCTGGCGTATCTGTACTCGTATCTATCTCTCATGGTATTTGTTATAAAACTTATCACACTTCCCCCTAATTAGTTTTGGAGGTATCTTTCTTTCCAATCTCTTCTCCACTAGGATACCTCCAAGAACTTGTCTTTGGATCTAGCACACTTTTGGTTGTTCAGCATATATTTATTGATGAACTGCAGTGATGCTGTTTAAAATGTTTATATACTTTGACAATTAATGCACACTTTATAAAAGTGCACACTCACAAACATGCATATCTAAGGAATAGTAACATGTCAATCTAAGTAGTAACATTTAACATAAAAAATTCCTTTCATACGTTTGTCATTCTGTATAGTCACAATTCTAAGCTTTTTTACCCACCACTCATAGACCTGCCCACTTCACAGAGTGGTTTAGATTCAAATGTGAAAGTAATGTTTTGAAAAACCTGTAACACTAACTCATATAAAAACTGAACACCTATTTTAAAAAAATTGAATATCCTAGAGACAGATGATTTCTGGACTACCACTGAAGTATATTGCAGGTCATTGTCGTACAAATGAATGAATAGGGATCAATTTAAATTATTGTATGCAAATAATTTGGACATTTAAAAACAAGAGTGGATGTATGCTGTTAAGAAAGCCAACTGATAACAACCATGAAAAAAATGTATAATTTTCCTAACATTTATTAGGCACTTTAGAAATCTCTTATTACTTAATTATCAGGACAACCCTTCACTGTCAACATTACCTTCATTTTTCAGGTGAGGAAACTGAAGATATGTAAATACATTGGAATACACACAGATAACAAATGGCAAAATCATATGTTGCTCAGTACTGTTATCTCTTCCATGTCTATTACTCTGCAATTTGGTCCTGAGCCATTTGATAAAAGAAGGTACCCCTCTTAAAATAATGGAACATGTCATATAATAAGCACTCCACTAATTTCACCTCATTCATTACCACTTGCCACTTAACGAATCATCTTATGTGATTCAATGTAGTCATTTCACGATTATTTTATTTTTTCTCATCTCGTTTTTTGGCAAACAAGGTTTCTTTGTCAGTTTTGTCACAACATTTATTGCTTTACTTTCTATATATCAATAGTTTTTGAGGGATAAAATAATAGCTATTTTTGTTAAACTGAAATGGGAGAAGAATTAGGAGCTTTTTTTTTAATTAGGAACTTAGGAAAATCATTTAACAAATTATGAGTGGTGTTTAGACTAGACATAAGGTCTGATTTCTAGTCTCGTGGCCTTTTCATAATATATATTACTTTGACATATTGTTTTATGTTACCACATTATGTTACCAGAGACGATATTGAAATGTTATAACTGTATAGACATATAAACACATTGAATGAGGTAGATTACACTTTATTGTAATCAACTGGGTCTACAAACTTTAAAATAACACACAAAAGTGAACGCTATATGTGTCTGTAAAAGAATAATAAAGAACAATGCTGGTTCTTGTTTCATTGGGGTTGGAATGGGGGCCCTTTTTGTCCCGTAATTTCCCTAATTAGTCTCAACTGTGTTCTTCCTCTAAGTTAGCAGGCCAAGAAAGTACCTGCTTTATTGCCATGGGAGGAAAACTTGCTCTTATTGAGCTTTATTAGATACTCCGTTCTCTCATTTAGAATCCTATTAAGTTTCCCCTTGGCATTTTCTAAATCAATTAGTTTTAGCCTTACCCTTCTTAATATGCTCCTTTCGGAGGCTCCTAATTTTAGTCCCTAACTCTGGTATTTGTAGTTGCCTTTCCCTTTTCTTTTGGGCAAAGATTTCAATCAATTTTCCCTGCAATACTGCTTTGCTAGCATCCCACAGAGTCATATCTGTGACCTCACCATTATCACTGTCTGCTAAATATTCAGCCCATATGTCTTTGAGCTTTTCCCTAAACTATTGCTGCCGAAGGAAGTAATTATTACTTTACCATCTTAGCACTCCCTTGTTGCTTTTCAAGGAAAATAATTCCACACCCAAGTGAATCATTGCAGGGTCCAAAACTAGAGTCTTGTCAACAAAACAGCAACCTTGCCCCTAGTCTCTAATGGGAATAGTGAAAATGGTGTGGAAAAGGAATAACAGTTTATAGAAGAAAATGTGAGTTTTGGTCACAAGCATGCTTATTTGTTTAAAAATCAGTATAGATGGTAAGAACATTGTATGGTTGCAAAGAAGTAGAGGATGATTAAATTTTAGCACCATAAGTGCATGAGCATTCTCCATAATCATTAGGGAGTTGTTTTGGTAATTTATTTAGATATTTATTTAGTTTATATACTTGTTTCTATAAACACATAAATTAAATGCACAGTAATTTCTTAATTCACTTAAATTTAAAAAGACTGGAAGGGAATATATAAAGTATTCTAATTTTATTTTTTAAGTAACTATGGATAATTATGGGCAATTTTAATTTTCAAATTAATAATTTCCCATATCAACAACAATTGTATATTTATCATTGAAAGGAAATGTAAAATAATTAATACTTATGTACTGGTGTGTTGTGGTAATTTGTGTTTTCTGGGATTCAGAAACTAATAATTTGGTTATCTTATGGAGCTAAGAAATTTGAATCACATTCCTTGCAACTGTATCTACTATGTTTCCAATGAGTGTATTGTTTTAGAAATATGCCTCTGCTTTTTCTGTTAAAAATATTCATTTTTTCCTGGTTAAGTATATGGCAATATATTTATCACAGGACTGGAAAAATAAAGACATTCTAGAAAAAAATAGAATCAAGAAACACATTCATGCATAATATCAGTGATGAGTAAGACCACAGAAATGTAATTTTTACTCACTAAACAATTTACAATATGGCATGTAAAGCTGAAGAAAATAATTAATTATTCAATAATGCATTCAATACTGGTTAGCATGTTTTTGTAAGAATATGACATTTGGGATGTAGTTTGGAAGAAATGCCATAAAACGTCTGTGTTCCAATATTTCAATTGTCACTACAAACATTGCTGGTATTGTGTGTGTGTGTGTGTGTGTGTGTGTGTGTGTGTGTGAAGGTGGGGGAGGGGTTCCACTGTAATCACCAGTCCCTCAGAGCAAACTTAATACAACAAGAGAGCATCCAATACAATCCTATCTAAACACATTTTTTTTTTCAAATTGTTTTGGAAGTTGAATCAGATGCCCTGCAGTAAAGGTGGCCCCCAAGTGGTGCTGGGAGTGTTAAGTGCCTTAATTGCCTCTATGCTTTGTTGTTTCCAAGTGTTTTATTCACTAAGGACACTTCTACTCATACTCAATTCTCCTATTACCATTTTATTACCATCCTGAAAGTCTACATAGAGAGGCTTGGAATACAAAAATGATTTTGCTTTATAGATTTTGTAGATACTGAGATCACAGTTATATTAAATAAAACATTTTGAAGAAAAAATTGAGCAGTGGACACGCTATTTTATCTGTATACATATGTAGCTTTTTCCTTTGGATTCTAATGTTGGTTGTCAAGACCAGAGTAATTGGTGATGATGACAGTCACCTAATTAGTGTCTTGTGAAGGGCACCACATTTCGAACCTCTGCTCCCATCCAAAACTGTGATCTCCCCTGGTCCCGACAGAAAGCTAAAATTCCTGTTGTCAATTCCTAATGCCAATTGCTTACGAGTCAAGTTATTAAGGACACTGGTATATATTTTTAAAAGGTATAAAATCAAAGAACTGGGTATTTATTAGCCTTCATTCTACAAATACAGGCCTTGAAACTTGATGTTAGGAAAGTGGTACAAAGACCCACAGAACTAGAAATGTTGGAACTGGAATTCAAATCTGTGGCTGATTTCTCTGGGCTATTTCTCTGTGATATTTCTACATGTAATGTGAAACAACTTACATTAATTTAGGTTAGCTTTTGTAATTCATGTAGTATTTACTTAATTTGTGTATAATGAATATATATATATATATATATATATATATATATATATATATATATATATATATATATATGATAGACAAATTTAGGAGATAATGATGGCATTAGCTAATGTTTATAAAGAGCTTGCTATAAACCCATCACTCAAGTCTTCTACATACATTATCTCATTAATTTTTCAGCAACCATCCTATCTATGAGGTACATTATTATCTCCATTTTATAGAAGAAACTTAAGATTCTATGTTAACAAACTTGTCTAACACCACATAGCTGCTATTCCAGCCAAAGTAGTCTAGTTACAGAACCCATATTTTTAATCATTATAGTGTGCTAATTTTTAAAACAAAATAACAGCTTCAAAACATATAAAGCAAAACTTGGCAAAACTACAGAAAAAAATGGACAAATCTGCCACCATTACAAAAGATTTAAATATTCAAAAATATGTAAATCAACACACAATAAATTAATAAAGGTAGAGAAGATCTGAATAATCATCAGTTTTATCAAACTGATAAATATAGAAATCTGCATCCCATAATTGGAATATATACACAGAAATATTTAAGAAAAAAGACCATATTGGAGGTCAGTGCTACTCAAATTCAGGTTCACAGTCCAGATTGATTCATGAATGCCTGTTAACAATCCATGAAAAAACAAGTTCAGAAACTAGTGGCAAGCATTTAGGAAATTTTATAACAATTTGACACTGTTTGACATCAAAGAGCATGATCAGTGTGCAAATGTGATTTGGACTCTATGTATTACATAGAAGTTATGTTCTAATGGTGCAGCCACAATAACAGATACTCAGGTTAAGAATTTGTACCAGAGTGTCAATTAATATACTGTTTCCTTCATATAGGTATTGTTATAATTTTTTTAAAAACAGCTAAATTAAAAAGTATACTTACCGACATAGTTAAAATTTGTGGATTATGTAAAAGGAATCTATTCATTTTGAGAATATTCTTATATGATAATATGAAAATCAATTATAAAAAACTATGATAAAATGTTAAGATATTATGAAAGTAATTGGGAATATTTGAAATACAGAATAAAGTGTGTGTTTTTTGCAAGATAACAAACCACTCTAGTCTCAGCATTTTAAAGATAAAAATTGAGCAGCAGACATGCTATTTTGTCTCTTGTCATTGATATTTACTTATATACCAATACAAAAAAGCCACATATTTTTTCATTATCATATAAAAGATATGATAAAAGGGCAAAGGTGAAATTTAGAAATTTAGAATAACAGAGTTTCTATAGTTATGGCTCTCCATAGCTATTTTACTTCAACTAAAATGATCAAGTACCAAAGACTAGGTTCCATCCCCTAGGCACAGGGGATTTCCCCCAAGTCCCTCCTATGTGAAGCTTCACTTTCATTATGTTGAAGGCTTCATGGATGGACACAAAGGGTATGCTTTTGTTTCTCCTTTGGTTATGTCTTCCTTCAAACATTTCAATTAAATAGTGCTGTAGAGTCACTTAGTTTTTGGAGGTGAAATTCTTGAAATAATTTATCATTTTCTGAAAACGAGTCATTAGTATATAAGTGAAATGACCTTTCCTATTTTGCCCCAATAACTATCCCTGTTAACTTTAAGACTATTATTGTCTTTCAGCTGATAAGGACTTATGGATTTTGGAGATTTTGAAACTCAATGAAAATCATTGAATGTGTCCAAAAATGGAGAATATCAGTTTTGATGCAGAGCAAGCATTATTTTTTACAGTAAATAATGAAATTGTATAATCTCAAAATAAACTAATGTTTGTTTAATTATTAAGGTATTTATGAAATCAATATGAATAAAGATACATTATCAAATTGCTATTACTAAAGACCATAGAGTTGTGTATCTTATTAAATAACTTTCATTTTTTATCTTCAAATACAATTGTGACCAGGTCCCACAATCTACAGTTAATTTTAAAATGTGCAATGTTCTAAGGGAAGTAAAAACAAAAATAAATGAGTGGGACTATATCAAACTAAAAAGTTTCTGCACAGCAAAAGGAGCTGTCAACAAAGCAAAGATACAAACAACTGAATGGAAGAAGATATTTGCAAATAACACCTCTGATAAGGGGCTGATACCCAAAATATATAAAGAACTCATACAACTCAACAACAAACAATCCAATTAAAAAATGGGCAGAGGACCTGAGCAGACACTTCTTCCAAGAAGACATACAATAACGGCCAATTGATATATGAAAAGATGCTCAACTTCAATAGCTGTTAGGGAAATGCAAATCAAAACCACAACGATATACCACCTCACACCTGGTAGAATGGCTATTATCAACAAGACAACTAATTACAAGTGTTGGAGAGGTTATGGGGAAAAAGAAATCCTTATATAGTGCTGGTGGAAATGTAAATTGGTACAGCCGCTAGGGAAGGCAGTGTGGAGGTTCTTCAAAAAACTAACAATAGAATCACCATATGACCCAGCAATCCCTCCTCTGGGTATCTACCCAAAAAACCTGACAACATTTATCTGTAAAGATATATGTATCTTACTATGTTCATCGCAGCATTATTCCTGGTGGCCAAGGCATGGAAATAACTGAAGTGTCCTTTAATAAATGATTGAATAAAGAAGATGTGTTACAGCGGCCGTCCAGAAGCCGGCAACTGATCTGCCTCGCCAGAGAAGAGCACAATGATAGTGCCAGCTTGGGCCAGTGAAGCAACGACCTCCACAACTAGATTGAAGAACAAAACGACAGCAACTTGTCTGTTCCCCTTCCCCCAATTCCCCAGCGCTGTTCCCCTCCCCGCAATTCCCCAATAAAAATCTTAAAAAAAAAAAAGAAGATGTGTTACATATTTACAATGGAATATTACTCAGCCATAAGAAAAGATGAATACTGTTATTTATGACAGTGTGGATAGATCTTGAGATTACCATGCTAAGAGAAATGAGTCACAGAGAAAAAGTTGAGAACCATATGATTTCACTCATATGTGGGATATAAAACTGAAAACAACAAATGAACATGCAAACAAATAAGAAAAAACTCATAGATACAGACAGCAGTTCAATGGTTACAAGAGGATGGGGTGGAGAGAGGGAGGTAGAAAAAGGAAAAAGGGGTAAAATATATGGTGATGGAACTAGATTTTACTTTGGGTGGTGAATATACAATGCAATATATAGATGATGTTAGATGTATACTTGAAACCTATAAAATTTTATTAACCAATGTCACCCCAATAAATTTAATAAAACAAAATAAGTAAATAAATAAAAATGTGTCACGTTCAAATAAATGTTAGTGGATTGCCTAGGGATATATAAATTTTTAGCCATAATTAGAAATTTCAAAACCTAAATTTGTGTACTTTCTATTAATATATTTTTTGATAAAATATGTAATTATTTGCAACTTTTTCAAGAACACACGTAAAATAAGTTTTATTTTATCTTATTTTTCCTTTCAGGAAAAAAGATCTGATGTTGAAGACATAAATGAGAATAGAATAGGACATTCCTTGTCACCATTAATAATACTTTTATAGTTGATAAATATAATGCCATCACAATATCAATTAATAGTTCTCTGGAGAACAAAATCTCCATAAATGGTAGCACTTCATGATGGTAGGACTCAATATCTGAAGACTATTAGCTATATATGTGGCTACTTACACATAACACTAACATATACAACTTTCCAATTAACACTGGAAAATTTATTGTAGAAAGGAGGAAGGAAGATTTGCTCTGATAAACAAGGAGGTATAAAAGGCATGATGTATGAATATCTAAGAATAATATCTCTAAGACAATGATCTAGCACTAGGCAAAAGTGGCCTCATGCTAAGAAACTATCGATTACAGAGTTCTATTTTGGGATAGCACCTTAATTATACTGATGTGTTAGTGCCAGACATAAACCATAAGAACTAATTCATTACAGTCAAGATATATCCATCCATGTTGTGGCAGTATGGGAGGGGTGGGAATGCAAATGACAGAAACCAGTGAATTTTGCCATAAAAGTGTACTCAAGAAAAAAGCAAAGAAGGAAAACAAAGGTCTTTCTAAGTCACGTCCTAAATAATGCTACTTATTCCATATATATATATATATATATATATATATATATATATATATATATATATCACAGCTTCAATAAAAATAAAGTTAAAGGGGAAAGAAGAAATTTAGCCACTTGAGCACAGGTTATAAGGAGAAAGGACAATAGAAGTTTGGAACCAAAGTGTTGGGGACCTACTAAAAGAACAATATGTTCTATATAAATCATAGTTATCACTGAAGAATTTATGATACCAAAAAAACAAAAACAAAAACACAGCTTAACTAATTCTTATTTCAGAAATCTCCATGAAGAAAAATAATTAAGAAGAAATTATTGGAACTATACAAAAGCCTAATAAAACACAATTCTCATATCTACTCTCATTTTGGCATAAAAAGCAAACGGGAATGAAAAGAAGTGTTCATTAGTTATTTTATCTACATTTCCATGGGCAATGTGGAATTTTACCCCAGTCCTGTGCTCCCAGAAGAGAGTTTTAGTTAGGAAATCCTTTCAATTTTTTGTTTTCCAAAATTCCCACTCTCCTATGTTCCAAGATATGGCTAAGTACAGAGGACATGCAGGCCCTCACATCTTCCAAGAGAAGGGCCACTCCATCCTTCCTCAGTGACTTGGATAAAACCCACCTCCAACCCAGCTTTTCTCTGTCTTTGAGATCTTCGTCATTAGTGAGTGTTCTCCCCACAGTAATAGCCTGGATAAAACCATCGCCTTTACTGTCTGGTGGTGCATTTAGTCTTTCACACCATAATTATTTTACCAGCAAGTCAAGGATACATTCAATATTAACCTTGGTGGAAGGAATATAGTTGTACCTCTGCTTTCATAGACTGTATTTTGAGTGAAGAAACCATGATCATAAGACCCCATGGCTCTATGTGGGGGAAAAGAAATGCCTCTCAATATAGGCTATTAAGAGATATGTGCACAGATTTTGCATTAGCCTTCACTGTTAACATATTTTAAACTTAATGTTTTTCTTTTTTAGTATAAGTGGCAATTTGCTTGGACATGAAGGACCTTTATAATGTGCACTTGTATTTTTTTTTAAGTGTAGTACAAAGAAACCTTATACCTCTTAGAAAAAATTTCATGAGACAGACATTTTTTAAAAACTTATAAAGATTTCTACTGATCCTTTTTAGACCTAGAGTAAATGTAGATTTCAAAAAATATGCTGTTTTAAAAGTCAGTAGGCGTTTTAATGGATAGCATCCAAAGTATCCAGTAGCACAGAGAAAATACACTGATATTTGCAAGTAAAGATGAGAGAGAGAGAGAGAGGGAGGGAGAGAAAGAGAGAGAGAGAGAGAGAGAGAGAGAGAGAGAGAGAGAGAGAGAGAGAATATGAATTATGATCTGAAAAACACAAAGATTACACTTAATCCAGAGCTGGTCATCTTTGTAATAGTGATTAAAAGAGCAGCATTTCCACCCTTATTTGGCTGCCCCTGGTGTGAGGTGTCAAGAGGACTCACCTTGTTTCCGGCACCTCTGCCTTCTCCATCCCTATCCTACTAAGATGAAGGCAGGGGCCAGGTTGAGTGTTGTGTTCCATTGAGGCGGGATGAAGTTGAGATAGAGATAGGGTCTGAGAAAATTCCCTCCAGAGGGAGTGTTATTCTATTGAAGCAAAGTGTTCAGAGTACCATGTACTTAGAGCACCTCAGAGATGTAAATTAAGATGCAATTAAGACCCCAGGGCATCTTTACTTTTCCCTTCAGGACTAGTAACATGAATGGGTCTTCAGAATAATGTGAGAGACATTGTCTTCAATGAACTTTGATTTAATGAAAACCATATATATATATATATATATATATATATATATATATATATTTTTTTTATCTCTATTCTCTAAGTATCTGATTCCAAATGTGCATAATCATCACTTCACTCACTCACTCATATTATTGAATCCCTCCTGGAGAGATGAGGTGGGGATCTTGCACAATCAGGGAGGTTTCTCTGAGTTAGAATCCACACTGGATACAGAGCTGAATGGGCTCTGCCATGAGTGCCTTGAGTTCAGAAAAGAACACACACTCGGGATAGCTTCTTGTCATTGTGACTCACTTGCCTATAACTACACAGTTTACTGGATCAAGAACTAAGACATCTACATGAACATGACTTCAGTACTGCAGACAATCCCTGCTCAGGAAGATAAAGTTGCAAATAAAATGGTGTGTTTTAAGAAATTTCTGAAAATGCGTTTATTTATTTAAAGGATAAATTCCTCCACTTCCCATTTTGTGCTTTCATGATGTCATTATTGGCTACCTCCAAAGCTGCCTCTGTCTCATGTCCTCTCTTAGATACATAAGCATGAAACTCTGTGTTAACCAACTTACGTGTTCTACCTGGTTATATTTATTATTATATTAAATTAATTAGAATACAGAACCACACCTACTATTTTCCACAAAGGCTACAGGCTTTATAACCACTGAAGTCCTATACATGGTAAATTCATAATAAAAAATATTAAATAAATAAAAGATCTATTTCAAAATTTAAAAATGGAAGGTAGCATAATCCATCCTATGATGTTGAGCAACTCAAAAGTAATAAAACATGTCTGTCTCCCACATTTTATTCTTGATTCCCCACTTCACATGTTGGGGAGGTACATGGGATGTTCAGGCAAGAGTATTTGTTGCCTAAATCATTATGGTCCCTCTTCTTTTCTCTGCCAAGCAATAGATATAGAAAATGACTAACCAGAGAGAAAATTCACTATTATGCATAGAATTAAAGTGAGATAAGTGCTGTTCTCCCCTTTTACATGTTTTAATACATTAACCACAATCGAACTATAAAGAATTTCTAGGGGACCTCCCAAGTTCTCTCTCTTCATCCTGATCCAGGAGCTATTCAATTTGTAATTGTTTCTACAGCTATGAAACATAGTTATTAGAAACGAGACCATGCAAATATCTTTATTATCATGCAAAATGTAAGCAGATTTCAAACCACTACACAGTCAGAAATTGTACACCTTTATAAAAAATATTACAAAGCATGAGAAACAAATGCTTTGGAGAATGGGAGAAGAAAGAATTTTAGCTTTTAAAATATGTATCACTATACAAAAAAATGAAAAATCAGTGCTATTTTGGCAAGGATGTTTGGTATGCTGTAATATGCACATCTAATGCAGATGTCACTGGGGGCTTTGTGGGGCACAGAACAAGATGCTAATTCATTGCAACTGTACCAATAATGTGTATTCTCCCCTAGCACACTAAGGAATATTTTGCTAATGCTACCAATTTACCTTATCCTGCTTAAAGGTATCTTTTATAATATAATGGAAATGTATGTGACAAAAAGTGCTGATCTTTTAAGACTTGAGTAAATAATAGGAACTGTATTTAGAGATCAAAGAGAATAGTGAGAACTGATTTTAAATATGAATATAGAACATAGAAGAATGATTGAAGGCATTAGCTTAATGGGTTTGTTTAGCCATAGTCAATGGGAAAAACAAACAAACAAACAAAAAGCAAAAAAGAAAGATATGCAAAAGTTGAGAATTTATGTATTGAATGCTGACTATAAGGGGGTATCCAGATAAGGGATTCTCAAAGTGAGAGTTTTTATAATAAACAGAAGATAGAATATTAAGAATTCTAAAACTGCCTTCAAAGATAGTCTGTTGACATAAATCCCAAAACATAATCATTATATTTTAATGAAAAATTACTAGGGAAGTATTAGTGAGGAGTTTCATTATAATTTGAATCTTATAAAGAATAAAGAGGGAACTTCCCAATGACAAGGTTTTGAGTATACATAGTACCAAAAACTCAACGCAATTATTTTCATGTAAAGTATGTAATCTCATTTGACTCGACCAGAGTCCTATTAAACAATATGTAATCCTAATATGTTCTAATATGTAATCGACCAGACTCCTATTAAACAAAATGAATATCTGTTCACTATTGATTACTACAGAATCAATGCATGACCACTGTGACACTGATATTCACTGCTTCACTATATTTTGAGTGATATTTTAAATGTGAATTAAAATTTAAGAAGTCAGAAATTTATAAACTGAAATGAGTTGGCTTTATTATTGTATTTATTTAATTAATATTTGCTTTTTTTTGTTGGATTAGTTAGCTCTTGATGAAGACTGATCCCATCTAACTACATTTACAAATTCAATAACAGCTAACAAAGTGGATTTTCTCTCCATCATAAGTTACCCGAAAACAAAATCTGTGAATCAAGATCTAGACATTTCCGTCATGAAGATTCATTACCTGAAGTATATGAAGGAAATGGAAAGTATATAATTTTAATTTCTCATCAAATAATAATTATTACATTCATGATAATAATAATAATGACCATCATTTATTATGACTTATCAGAGGACAGACACTGTGCTAACTGCCAGGCAGGCATCAGTTCATTTAATTTTTGCAACAGCACACTGAGTTATTCTCTTTCATCAGTGGGGAGATTTTAGGTCGGACTATGAGAAATGGCAACTCAAACTATTTTCCCAATAAGGAAAGTTATTGTCTTGCAGGAAGTCCAGAGGTGGGTGGTTTTATAGTTGGCTCAACAGTGTAACCAAGGACTCAGTTACCTCCATCTCTCTACCTGCCATCCTATGATGGGTGGGGTTAGTAGCTGGACTGGGGAGGGTGGCTTTCATCTCAGATGTAACTATCCTCAACTTGTGTTCCTCAAAAACGTGTATTAATGTCCTGACCAGACATAATTGTGAATGAGACCTTATTTGGAACTAGGGTCTTTGGACATGTAATAAATTTAAGAGGAGATTATTAAATTTAAGAGGAGATTATTTTTCCACATGTAATACATTTAACAGGAGAATATTAGTGTGTACCTTGATGCAACAGAACTGGTGTCCTTATAAAACGAGAAATCAGAGACATTCAAGAGAAAAATGCCATGTGATGACAGAGACACATAAAGAGAAGACAGGCGTGTGAAGACAGAGGCAGAGATTGGAGTTCTGCTGCCACAAATCAAGGAACGCTTGGGCTACCAGAAGCTGAAAGAAGCAAAAAAAGGATCCATCCCCTAGAGCCTTTAAAGGGAGTATGGCCCTCCCAACACTTGATTTTGGAATTTCAAACTCCAAAACCGCGAGAGAATATGTTTCTTTTATTTTAAGCCACCCAGTTTGTGTTACTTTGTTACAGGAATCCTAGGCAACTAATATAGATCCTAACCTGGTCCCAGGCAGCTACAGTAGTGCCCATCATACCCAGATACGACAGAGAACAGATGAAGACACAGAATTATTTCTCCTTTGAGTCTCTTCTCAGGAGGGAATAAATCAGTGTCAACTTCTATACAGAGCTCTATTGTAAACTCAACTACAACGCAATGACCAATAAGAGGAATGGGATTGCCATGATTCGCTTAACTAATCATTTGAAGGAGAATGGTTATGAAAAACTCAGCCACCCTAACAACTATTGCTTCCATTACCAATGAGGGAACTTTGCTATGCCAATGAGATCAAATGCTATAAAGTTGTGAAGTCAGGTTTTTTTTGTTGTTGTTGTTAGTTTGTTTTGTCTTGTTTTTAATTTAATTAAAGTTTATTGGGGTGACAATTGTTAGTAAAGTGACACAGGTTTCAGGTGTGCAATTCTGTAATACATCATCTATATATCACATTGTGTGTTCGCCACCCAGAGTCAGTTCTCCATCCGTCACCATATATTTGATCCCTTTTACCTTCATCTACCACCCTCCTCCCCCTTTACCCCCTGGTAACCACTAAACTGTTGTCTGAATCTATGAGTTTTTGTTTTGTGAAGTCAGGTTTTGAGGTCAGGGCAGTCGCCCGCATCACAAAATAGATTAGCATATCAATTACTGCTTGGTTTATATAGTTACGGCACATAGTCCTATTTTTTGTATAAGTTATCATAATTTACTGTATTTTCTTTCAGTTTACTAATCCTAAAGAAGATCATAGTAAAGGGATTGAACATGGATACTTGATATTTGGTATAAAACTTTTTGGATCTTGTAAATTAAATTCAGTTAAACCCTAAGCTTCAAAGAATGATAAGCTGTTCCCATAGTCAAGTGCCTAGGCCTCAGTTCATAACACACTTTTCTAGTGGAGAAAAAGGAATGGCATGAGGAAGGTTAAAAAGTAGATGTTATATCAGAATTAAAGGGCAAGAGAATTAGAAGCAATCTACTACAGCAAACTGAATGAAACATAGTATGGGAGGGTGAATAGTACTTAAAGGCAGAATGTGAGAGACAGACAGGCAGAGAGAGAGAGAAACAGAAAGAGAAGGAACACAAAGGCAGAGAGAGATGGACAAACTGAGAGTGAAACAGTGAATTAAAGTGATAATTAAATCAAACACTTCCTTGTAAAGACCCACTGTATTTTAAAATACTCATTCTTTCAATCATAAATTCCAGAAACATGGTCCCCTGACGGCACTGGTTTGAGAAAATAGAGTGCTTCCATGAAGGGCATGTATAAAATGTTATTTAAATATATATATATCAATAGAAATCTGGGAATATGACATAGATAACTTCAATGTGCATGACATATATTTCATTTTCCTTTCTAGCTTTGAAAAACACAGATGTTGACTGTCATATGTATATGTATGCATATGTATTTGTGTGTGTGTGTGTGTGTGTGTGTGTGTGTGTGTGTGTAAAGCAATGATTAGAGCTACATAATAGGGACTTTAAACACTAGAAAGTGACCTTACCAGTCTTACGGAGGTAATCCAGTGATATTGCCTGTCTGTTGAGACCCCATCACACAGATTTCCCTGTATTTTTTTCTTTAATTACTTTTACCTTACTTCCCCAATTCAATCAAAACTTCCCTTCAGATATCATCATACATCACTTAGAAAGAATCTGATAAATTTAACTATACAAAAGAACTTTGCAACTACTGATGTGTTCAACAGAGATATAAGAGAACATTCTATTATAATGGGAGATTATAGGTAAGGTAATGCTCCTCTAATAGAAGAATGCAGATAGAAGACAAAAATTGGGGGCCAGATTTTTCACAAAACCATGAAATATTGACTGACTCCCATCTAGGACAAGCCTAACCTCAGATGACATGTTTTCAAGCTATTTTATCATATTGCAATTTTCTTTAAATATAAAGATATTTTGGCAGTTACTTGGCATATGTGATTATTAATATGATGTCATTTCAAATTCATTTTTAGTATATAAATACTTGTTTCAAAACATCATCCCTTAATTACTATATAGATACATAGATTATATTTGTAAAAAGTGCATATAGATATGTAATGCAATTTAAAGTATAATTGACAATATTCAATGGCTTAATATAAAGCCACCTTTTACTTATACACATTTTTAATATGTAAAAACCACCATAAATAAAGGGCATGCATGATTACATTATGTTCACCTTTATATTTAAACATTTGAACAGCTAAAATATTCTTTGCAATTGAAGAGGCTCTGCTACAGGGTCAGTATTTGGCAAATATCACCCTATTTCCTGCAAGTGAAAGCATTCTAGAGCACCGTGAAATCCCCCCTATTCAGAGGAAGCAGTGAGAGTCTGGCATTGGAGCTGGTTCCACAGGTGAAAGTGGCCGATATAATATTTTTATAAGTATCACCTAAACAAGCATATCCTCAGCCTGTAGTAGTAACTGATAACCTTTATTCTGGATTTTATTGATTAAACCATTCAGGAAACACCAAACTATTAGAGTGGGGCTTTCTGGGTCAGTGATGCCTACACAAAACACTGTGTTCCATATGCATGTTTTCAGTGTGGCCCGCAGTGACTGATATAACCTGGGTACCTCCCTTACGTTGGTCAAGGCACACCAGGCTGTCAGAGCATATTGCTGGATCAATGACCACAAACCTTATGCACAATGCCACATCCTTATGCTCAGTAATGTCTGAATATATGAATATATTACATATAGGTAAGGATGGTGTTTAGAAACTAATAGAATGTGCTTCTTTGAGGAACACATTTATTCTACTTACTGGTGCTCAATGGAAATTTTTCCTAATGAACGACTTATCAAAACACAGAAAGTATTTGAAAGCAGCATTACTGATTGGGTTAGGCTTTACTTAAACTACTTGGCTTAATTATAATGATTAAGCTGCCTACTGGGGATTCAATTTTTAATGACTTAATTTAATGTGCCATCCATTAAAATGTCACCTTGTGAAGTTTTTCTTTATCCTGTTATCAACTTGCTGAGTGACCAGCAAAGATAAGCATCATCTGAAAAACAGCTACTGAAGCAACTGCAAATTTTGGCCTACAGACTTAGATTTGTAAGTAATATAACCTAACACAGTTAATTTCTGAGTTTGAGGCTCCATTTTAGAGAAATAAACAAAGAAGTAAAGAAATAAACAGAGCACACCTTATACTTTTCTTTTCTTTCTTTTTTTTTTTTTAACATCAGCCTTAAAAGACCCTGGTTTAAGTCACTGTAGTATGTGGTAGGCTGGAGTCCATTTATACAGGCTTCAGCTGGGCTGGTTGATTGTGGATGATTGTCAAAATTGGAAGCTTGTTGGCATATTGATACCCCACATTCTCACAAGATGGGTAGCTTTGCAACAGAGAAACCTAAAAACACTACAAATCAAAGCTATCCCAGAGCTGGGTCTTAAACATTCACGAGCACAGCTTATGCTACAAGTAATCAACATTAAATTAAAAAAATATATTCTTAAATGCCTTTGTGATTGCTATGACTGCAATGTGTCCCCCTATAATTCATGTGTTGAAGCTCTCACCCCCAATGTGACTTCATTTGGAGATGGGACCTTCACAGAGCAATTAAAGCTAAACAATTTCATGACTACAGGACCTAAATGTAATACATCTAGTGACCTTATAAGAAGAGAGGGAGACAACAAAGATGTGTGTGCACAGAGGAAGGCTGTGTGAAGACACAGCAGGAAGGTGCTGTCTGCAAGCCAAAGAGAAAGGCCTCAAGAAAACCAAACTGGCCAACACCTTGACCTTGGATTTCCAGCCTCCCGAACTGAGAGAATATACTTCGGTAACCTAATTTCCTGTACACTCATCAAAGCACTAGACAGAGTGAAGAGCACCAATATGCATAAAGTATAACTCATAACCTAAAAGAGCTTGTAACCTTATTTTGACATAAGACATGTGAAAATTATAATGCAAGTGTGTATGTGTGGGTAAAAAGAGCCAAAGTAGCTCACCAGAGGGAGAGGAAACATCTGGATGGGAAAATAGAGTTCATGGAAGAAGAGGCAAATGAGCTGGGTCTTAACAAACAGAATTTTGATAGGTGAGACTGAAAGGAGGCTTGATAGGTCAAAGGAAGAGAGATGAGAAACACAAAATAGTTTTAATATCACTGATAATTTAGTTTTGTGACAGCTTGAGCTTAATTTAGGAGACTAGTGCAAATAAGTGTTTTAAGAGATGAATCAGTGAACCACAAAAGAACTTGCTGCACAAGGACAGTGTTTTAAAGATGGAAAGAGAGTTGGGACCATGACTGAGATCACTAAACCAGCGATGCCCAGAGTGGAGGACAGGTTCTGGAAGTGGACTACCTGTGTTCGTATCGTAGATTAATAATAACAGTTCCTAAGACTTAGATGAGAATTAAATGAGTAATATAGGCTAAGTACTTAAATTTGAGCCTGGCTTATGTTATGTATTCACTAAAACAAGAACAAATAAACAAAAAGTTCTAGTAAAAATCATAAAGATATGGAATAGAGAGGCGATGATTATCTTAGGTATCTTGGGCTGCCATAACAAAGTACCAGAGTCTGAATGGCCTCAACAACAAACATCTATTTTTTTCACAATTCTGGAATTAGAATGCCAAGGTCAATGTGCTAGCAGTGTAGCTTCTTCTGATGTGTCTCTCCTTGGTTTGTACATGGCCATCTTCCCCCTGTATCTTCACACAGTCTTCCCTCTGTACCAAATTTGTGTCCAAACATTTTATAAGGACAGCTTTTATACTGAATTAAGGCCCACCCTAAAAGCCTCCTTTTAACTTAATCACCTATGTCCAAATACCATCACATTCTGAGGTACTAGGACTTAGGATTTCAGCATATGAATTTTCAAGGACACAACTTAGCCATTAACATTGATAAACAGACAGTTAGAAAATGGTGTGATCATTCACATGCTGTGGTGACTGTGAAAAGAAGGGGAAAAGTAAAAGATGGCTCCAACATTTGGGTCTATGGACAGGACTGGGTATATTGACAGAATTATCTAAAGGGGACATGGGCAGTTTTTAATCATCGTGAAAGAGTGAAGTACAGATTTTAGTGTCAAAAAGATTCAGTTTCAAATCCCAAGCCTGCTTTGAGAACTAGAGAATTATCTTTTTAAATCTTGGCAAATGTGTGTACAAATCACAAATTTTAAATATTCACTTTGTAGCATTGTTAGGAGGAGTAAATGAGATACAAACACAGATAGATGTTTGGCAAATGTTTTCTTTTTTTTCCTTCCCCATGTTGCATGTTGTTATTACAATATTGTGGGGGAAGATAGGGCGATGCCAAAGCATCCCCTTGTCACTAAGGTCTACCGCAGTATTCTCCTATGAATGGTTATCTTTAGAGGTATTGTATTTATAGAACCCCTTAGAAAGTGTATTTAATTTATCTATCACCTAGTAGTAGGGCGACCAAGGAAAGGTATTGCATTAATAAAAAGAGAAGTGTATAATGAAAAGAATGACAAAATTTATTTTAAATAATTTTGCCCTAAGACTGACCATATTTACACTGACAATTATTCCTCTCAAAAATAAACTGAAAGTCAGTATTTATATTTTCATTTTATGTTTATTCCATATCCATGCCCCATATTATAAACATGACTTGAACAATCTCATGGCTCATTTCAAAAAAGAAGTGAAGAAAGTGACCGTGATTTATCTGAAGCAAGTAAAATTGCTAAAATGAATATTTTATAAATTGGAATTTGGTGCTTTGCTTTGAGGTCCATGAAATACAAAATAATTAATTTGGAGATTATGCATTACCATTGGAGCTGAATTCAGAATAAAGATCATATTTCACAACGGAATGTCTGGTGCAGGCAATGCTTTTGCTACATAGTCTCTAGTTAGTATTATGCTGTGGAGATATTGCATTGTAAGATGATACAGTCATGAAATTTCTGTGTATCAAGAAGTTCTATAATTTCATCTTAATAACCACAGAGATGAACAGAATGCACTTATAAACAACTTTACCATTTTTCATTGTCTTAAAGTAGCTTTATTATATAATTTATGAAATATCTACTTTTTATGTATCATATGGCATTTGTGATACTTATGTTTTAAACTGAGGAAAAAGTATCTGCACTTAATTCAGAAATTTAAATGGTAAAATATCCTGATTTTAATAAGCTTAAAAAATGCCTTTAATGTCAAAACTCATGTTCTTATTTTCTTAAACAAAATACATCAATAATAATCTTATTCTTTTTGATACCTTAGAATTTTCATTATTTAGTAGCAAATTTTCTACCTTAATGCAGTATAAGGACAAATTCAGGACCTAGTGAGCTTTGCAGAGTGGGGCTGCTTGCCACTGTTCCCCTCCAAATTGTCTGAGACCCCCTTGCTTTATTGTGCCCACATAACTGAGTTTTTACTTTGTTTCTCACTCTTTTTGCTATTGAGCTACAAGCTATCCTTCTTTCTTTCTTGTATCCATTCATCTTTCTCCCTCTCTTTCTCCCTCTTTCTTTCTCTCTCTCTCTCGCTCTCTCTCTCTCTTTCACTCTTTCTCCCTCCCTCCCTCCCTGCCTCCCTCTCTTGCTTCTGTCCTTCCTTCTTTCCCTCCTTCCTTCCTTCCTTCCTTCCTTCCTTCCTTCCTTCCTTCCTAATCATCTTGAGAGGAAGGGGATAATCCTTAGACACAGCATCACTCTACAACACAGCTCAACTTGGGCAATTCATTTCCGTGTATCTTGGGTGGGGGAGCAGTGTGATTAAGAGGACTAAATGGAATGGCATAGCGCATATGAAAAGCGCCTGGCCTACAGTGGTAACCAACTGCATTTGTCTGATGGCCCAAACGTTTTGCACATTAGTGACATCTGTCAGCCTGGGTAAATAAAATTGACAACTATTTCAAAATATTACTGTACTTTGACTTTTTATAACCAAGAGCTATATATCTGAGGAGTCTCACAGATCCGCACTCAAGGCAAGGAATAACGCCTGTTGTGTGTGTTCATTTACTCCATGAAAAGAGGCACAGGTTGAAAAGATGATTTCCTGAGCTATTTAATAAGACCACAATTACACAGACTTTTACTGCAAGATACAAGACTGAGTTACTAAATCAAGGTCTGCATAGTAGCAGCGTATCCCCTGATGATTGTATAACCTATGATGAAAAATGCTTTTGAAGATAGCTTATGCACAAAATCTTTAAACAGGCAATGAAAAACAACTCCAGCTGAAAAAAAGCTAAAAAATTCTAGCCACCCCCCCAACATAAGTATTAATTTATCAAATACAAAGGGATATATAACTATTCTGACTATTAATCAAAGGGTCATTTATGTAGCATGGTGAGAAATCAATTTTGTTCCCAGAAAACAGTTCTGTTTTTTTGTGTTTTTCTTTAATACATATAGATTCCCAGGCTTTACCTCAGAAATACTAGATCAATCTTTTGAGAATGCTGTATTTTTTCACTAGTTTTCCTGTGATTCTTAAGCATACAAAATTTAGAATTACAGCTTTAAGACCGGCCTTATTGTTTTTGGATTTTATTTGTGTTAAATCATTAGAGTATAAAGCAATGCATTCATGTAGAGTGCCTGACACCATCCTTAGGTTCAACAATGCAACCGATGCTAAATAAGCAATGTTTCCTTCTATTTATTCATCATAATGGACAATAGGGCATGTTTCTCTGTATTACTAGCTCATTCAATCCATACTTATTGACCATTCACTCTATGTTAGGGAATAACTCTTTATGTTATTATATATTTAGGATAAAACAGTGGGCCAAGCAGACACTGGTTTACTCTAACAAGACATACATCCTGTTCTATTACTGCCATGGTGCTAAAAAACATGTATGAACACACACAGGTTTTCATTCAGAGAATTAAATTTTAGCTCGTCTAATTATATGACAGTTGAAAGACCTCAGAATCAATGAGGATGAATTCACTCTGAAATGTATGGGGTTCTATGGGACCAAGACTATGAGTGGAATGTTGGGCCCTGTTACTAAAAAATGTACCAAATGTGGAAGTTGAGGTTTTGACTTGGTGTTTATATCTGTCAAAGATTTATTTTCTCCCCAGAAAAACATGCCGTTCACAATTTGAATCCTTTCTGGCATTGACTTAGCAACTTTAGAAAGTTATAGTAATTTAATTCCCAAAGATAATAGCAGCACTTCAGATTTTTCATTCCAGTATAATATTCGGATTTTCCTGAGGAAATAACAAGATGGTTCCAGATAGAAATATACCCAATGGGGTTTCCAATCTCAGTTTCATAGTGATGATAATTATTTCTTCATATTTATAAATCTCTCCTTCCCTCTGACTTCTCCCTCAAACACAAACACACAGATACACACAGGAGAGGCCTGGGGAATGATAGCATTCAATATATTTTTAAACGTACATAAATAAAACTATATATTTTAAGCATGGTATAATATTACAGAAAGCCATTTGTGTACTTGTTTATACTATATACAGAGGGTACCAAAAATATGTACACACACTTTAAGAAAGAAAAAACCTGTATTAAAATTATTCTGATGGTAACCACTTTGAGCCCCTCTTGTAGTTGCAGAAGTCAAGAGTGACTTGTATTCATCTTTTGTTATCGGTATATTGAGTATTACAATTTTAATACAGTTTTTTTTCCTTTCTTAAAATATGTATACTTTTTTTTGGCACCCTCTGTATATATGATTTGTAAATCTTCACAGAAAGGTGGCAATGATATGTTTTCACACTCACTTTACGGATTAAGAAACTCTAGAGATTGAATAACTTGTCGAAGGCCAGACATCTGGGCAGTAGCTGTTCTGGGCTTTCTTTTTTCAAAAGCCCAAGCATTTTTATTTTTTTTTAAATTTATTTATTTATTGTTAGTTTCAGGTGTACAGAACAATGCAATAGTTACCCTTTTCACCCTCACAAAGTAACAACCCCCCACCCCCATCCACTGCCCTCCCACCCCCATATCATGCTTATCTATTACAATTCCATTGAATCCGTTCCCGCACTCTACTCCGTGTCCCGAGGTTATATGTATATATAATTATAGTTGACATACAGTGTTATTCAACATCAGTTTCAGAAATACAATGCGTTGGTAAGGCCTCCACATCAACTATGAAGTGGACTCCCCAAAAGGGCATTGGTCCATCTGGCTCCCTAAGAAATGCTTACAACGTTATTGATTGTATTCCTTGGACTATCTTTTTCTATCCCTGAGGCCATATTACAATTACCAATTTGTATTGTCTCATCCCTTCCCCTCTCCTTCATCCCCACCCCCTCCCAACTAACCACCCTCAGTTCTTCCTCTGTGTCTCTGAGACTATCTCCATCCACTTCTCCCATCCATTCAGTTCCTTAGAATCCACGTATAAGTGAGATCATATGGTATTTGTCTTTCTCTGACTGACTTATTTCACTTAGCATAATGTTCTCTAGTTCCATCCATATTGTTGCAAAAGGTACTACTTCCTTCTTCTTTATAGCTGAATAATACTCCATTGTGTAAATGTACCAAAGTTTCTTAATCCAGTCATCTACCGATGGGCATTTTGGTTGTTTCCAAGTCTTAGCTATTGTGAATAACGCCGCAATGAACATAGGGGGACTGCAGGCTGGTGCAGCCAAGCATTTTTATTATGTCACCCATAGGAAGGAGACACCTCTGAACATACAGAAGGGCTTGTTAAGAAATGTGTACCTTGATGATTTAGGCTACTTACTGTCTTCTCCCTTTCTGATTTTCACGTTTTAACAGATGTGACAATAACATTTAAGGGGTCTAAAACGAAATGCAGTAAGCAATTTATACATGAGCATTAAGATCATATCTGCTTTTTCTCATATGTTAACTGAATGTAGTGAGAAATGAATAAGGCTCCCCAAATGTCTTATCTGGCTCATTGCTTTTCTGCTTCATCCAAGCAAGATTCTTCTTCCACACGTGAAAACATTCCTGCCAGCTCCTTCCTCTTGCAAATTCTGTGATTTCTTGAAAGCATTCACAGAACTTAAAGAAAGCACAGAACTAAAGTGTCCCAAACAGTTAAGGATATGTTTTAATGCACCCTAGCAGGCTTTGATGGACGATTCCTGAACAAAAATCTTATAATCTGTGTTCAGTGGCCTCCAGCGTTGAGCACCCTCTAATTCTTTAAAAATATCATCAATGCTTCTTTTTCTACTGTGTTTGCAGAACATCCATCTCCACATATTCCTTTTAAACAACAAATCTCAAAAGTCTTTTTAATTATCAGCAGTCAGATCCTCCTTTTCTAAAAAAACCCCAAAAATCAAACATACAAAAAAAACATTCACAGGGGATATTTCTTAGAGGTTGTTTTTGGCTGTTGAATCTTTTATGTGTTCATTCTTTAATCAGAGTCCTTGTTTTATGCCACATATCCTCCTTTTCCTGCCACTAAAGTTCTATCTTTTCCTATTTATTTATCCAAGGATTGTTTAAAATGCCTCATATTTCCCCACTTTGGGTCCTTATGTTCTAACTCTTCCCCTGATCTCAAGCTCGGTGTTACTTCCTCTTTCTTGTATTCTTTTTTTCTTAGACGTCCATTCCAGCCACACTGGGCCTCTTATTTCCATTTTCTCCAATCATCTCCTCCATTTATTTCTCGACATTCTCTCCTCCACCTCCCTTTCATCTTCTATGGATTTCACATAAAACTACTACTTCCGAAATGCTTTCTGATTTCTTTTTATTTTTTCTTCAATGGTTTATAAATTTCCCCCCTGCTATTTTCTTACTCAAACCCCATTCATTGCAGGCTTCATCATGGTTTCCTTCTCCTTTTGTCCTCTGCCATCACTTGACATCCATTTTCTCTATTCCCCTTCTCTCTCTGAAGCCCCCTCTCTATGCCTCCCCTACTTTCCATCCCCAGGGCAGATGGTACCACGTTCTTTTGTCTCTTCCTCCTTTTATTTTGAACCCTTGAATCTATCCCAGCTGTGCCATCCTCAATTTTGTTATGATATGTGCTTAACCAGCTTGCATAGGTATGGGCCTTTCCCTCACAAAGGTTAGGTATGATTCTCTTTTTTTTCAGGAAGCATCATGTGCCTTCATTCTCCACAACCAAAATAATGTTCCTTATAACATGTTCATTTCATTTATATGGTTTGTGGACTATATATATAATCATGGGATTCTTATGCCAGCCAAATTCCTTCTTTGACTCTAAGTGGCTAACCTCATTCTGACTTTGCCAGTTTTATTTTAATTTTAGGTTATACTATTTAAACTCCTTTACTCACTTTCTTATTTTAAGGGAAAGTGTTAAAATAGGAAACACATATTATAAATGAGATCCCTAAATTTTCCACATTCACTGCTTTGCTGAGAAAAATGCATGCATATCTTTATCCTTGACTTGTTAAATAGAATGGCACAGTTCTCTTTATACTTCTAGGTTCCTTTTTTCTTGGTGTTGCTGCCTTTAAAGTCAACGCCATCTGTCTATTTGCTTTGAAGCTACAAAGCAACTCTATCTTTCTATTGCTTTCCTTCATGGGATTTGAATTAAAGACAACATACCCATGTAGAAAATTCTAATTGAATTGGTGATCAGGGTCCTTTCCACAGACTATCTGGTTGCAATGCTATGCTTATCCTTTCGGAAGGAGGGACGCACTCACTCACACACACACACACACACACACACACACACACACACACAAACTCACACGCACACACACGAGAACTTTTTAAATTTAAAATCTTAATATATTCTTAAAATAATAGCATATTAAAGCAGTATGACCATCTACAGAACACCTAGTTGAATTTCTTCCTTCCTCCATTCATTTCGCTCATGAAGAAATATCTTTGCTTCAAAATAATTTTAGACATTCCTCGTGTTTTTATATAACCTTAAAAAATAGACAAACCAACTTTCTTTCCTTTTCCATTTCTTCTCTGTTTTTTTTCTTTCTTTGTCTTTCTAAAACATTGACATTTTTTCATTTTCTTTTTAATAAATTTCTCCAAATTTTGATTGACAAATCAGAAGTACAAAAAGGGAAAATATGCTGAGTCTTTTATGGCTATATTTCTATTTATCATGCTGTTGCTCTGACAGCTCCTCCATCTTCCATTTTATTCCATACCACACTCCACAACTCTTGGTCCACTGACTTGACTGGCTACATTATCTCATTTTTTAGGGAAGTTCTCAGCCCATAGGATATATATATATATATATATATATATATATATATATATATATATATACTGCACTCTTCTGCCCACATTCCAGACATTCTTGTGTGAATAAAAGGGAGCAATATTCATGCAGAGCTATATTGTACATTTATATCCTAGATTTTAACTTTTGTTTATTTTCTTTAACCCTTGAGGTTCAGATTAATCTAGAGAAGACTCAGGAATCAAAAAAATCTCAGTCAATACACACAATGCTTTTTAAGGTTAGTAAAGAACACATAATTAAAAATTTAAAAACAGAGAAACTAAGTAAGTACATAAAGCTCCTCAAGAAAATCAGTGAAAATGCAAGACAAAATACTCATTCTTTGGATATGTCCAGAATTCTAGATCCATGACACCACTAAAGATTCTTACACTTCTACTCTTTCCCCTGTACAATGATCATAAATTACTAAATTATACATACATTCTGTGGTGTGTGTGTGTGTGTGTGTGTGTGTGTGTGTGTGTGTGTGTGTGTACATTCAGAGAGAAATGAGAGAAAAGAATGGTAGAACAATCTACTTGATTTTACTGACATTTAGCAAGTTATCAAGGAGATGAGTCAAAATTCTATTTCGAAATAATGACTAACTCTAACTATGTAATTTCCCTTTATATGTACAAGGGCTAAAATACATGATTTTTTAGTATTAGAAACTAGTATTTTTAGCATTTTATAGTTTGGAAGAGAATTTTAACTATTTTCAATTAAATACATATTAAAAGTTAAATATATAAGAACTCAATTGCATATAACTCAATAAATGTAATATAGCGCACATTAATTAAATGCTAACAACAAGCCAGGCTACATACTGAGCAAGCATTTTATATGCTCTAATTTAATGTATTCCATATAATGGCTCTATAAAGAAGTTATTATATCATTCTTATCTTACAGATGAAGAAAATGAGAATACTAAATAGCATCAACTTGACTAGTGTCATACAATATATAACCGGTGGGGTTGGAATTCAAACCTCAGGAATCTGGTTACTCTCAACCATCAAAGCTATATAGTAATAGAGGTATTTCCTTCTATTGCCATCATATGTAAAATGTGTTATTGCAAAGTTTTCTCTGATATCAAAAATATTGCCCATAATAAGGCCCAAGGGTGTTTTTGTTTGCTTGCTTATTAATTTGTTTTTTTGGTATTTTGTTTCTGTTCTTGTTTATTATTACTTATTCCAAAGAAGATACATGGGTTTTCAAAAGTGTGGCTCTTCCTGGTAGGCAGCTTTGATGCAAAATTATGCTCTTTAAAGGAAAGCACTTTTGAATTTGAATTTTGGATTCTAAAATTAATATGACTATTATTTGTTGATTTGAATCAGTGAGTATTATTTGTGCAACTGCAATTTGTATCAAACATAATCAAGCCACAGAAAAAAAATAGTGTAATAGCATAATAGCTTGTGAGATCATCAGGTAATACTTTCTTTTGATTCCCTAAAGAACTACTGTATGTTTGGTTTTTTAAAATGGTAAGAACCTGATAAATATTTGCTATTTGGAAAAGGCACACAGAGAAGTAAATACAGAAAAAGAAAGGAGGCAATCCCGGAAATTGGCAAATATTTAAAAGAATTATGTTTGAAAGAAGCAGAAAAACATATTTAAATAAGATAATAAAAGTTAATTACAAGACACACGACTTTCTTAAGAAATCATAGTAACATGAAAGATTGCAAATATCCTATTTTGGACCCCAAATTGAAAAAATTGAATTTAGCAAATATTTTGGAATGTGCCAGTGAAGATGAAAATAATCTTTAATATTAGAGGTTTCATTTTTTTCTAATATCTAAGAAATACCTAACAAAATGTATTCATTAATCAAAGCAATTATGCATTTATTTATACATGTATATTGAAAATCTATTTTACGTAAAGTGATGTACAAAATACACTATATTATTATTGTGTTAAAAACTCCTATACATTTTATTAAAATACATCTTGAAATTACAAAGAAAAAGATAAATGAGAGGATAGAGTTTCATGTACTTAGAGTACATTTCCCTACAACCACCATTTACCACCCTATCCTGAGAAAAGCCTTGAGTTACTACAGTTGAGTGCCCTAATGTTATTTATCATAAAATTTAATTTAATCCTGTATGCTTCGTGGAAACTGCTAATGTTGGCTTTTCCTTCCTTGAAGTACTAATGAACAATAAAATGATGCATTTTATTAAATTTATCATACAATATGTAACATATCAGAACAGGCATATATGTCTTAATTATACATAAGGGTATCTGCCAAAAATTATGAGTATTTCCACACTGCTATTACCATCAAACCAGGATTTCATATTTAAGGTCAGTCTTTCAGAAAAACACTTCTACATGTAACATTATCTGTAAAGCCACAGATACTCAAATAACATACAAAGGACACTGCTAGTATGACCATCAATGAGCAAGTTAACCCTGGCCATGTGACATCAAACTATATATGGCTAAATAAATTCAAATACCTTTATAATGAATGATTATAGTTTTTCAAAATAAGGGTATGCTGGGCCTTTTATGGTGAGACTGTGGCCTAGTTTTACGGTTATGATTATCCTGTTAACATCCAGTCAAATACTGGCGATCCCTGAGGGACTTGGAGACACTGACAATAGTGGAAGTAGATAAGGACTTCTTAAAGTGGCAGCACTCTTGTGACAACATAAAATATTGTATGTGTGACAGGGAAACTCTGGTAGCCTAGATTAGTAAATAGCCTATGAACCTATAATTACTTGTCCAGTCATTTGATTTTAGGAAACAAGAGAAAGGGATAGAAAGGTATATTTTTATGCTATAAAATTACAGAAGGAAAAAGTGAATCGATATTCTTTAAATAGGAATTAACATACTTAATACAAATTCACAGTAGCACACATTACTTCTGCAAGTAGTAAGTTGAGAGATTTATATAGAGAATGTTAGGATAATTTTAAGCTACAGCAGAATACAATTAAGATCACCTACATTTCCAAACAAGATAATCTTCTGTGTAAAAAATCAGTTCAAGTCAAGAATTTTGGAGAAATTTCAAACAACCTCAGTACTTTTTAATGTTAGAAGCTATCAATCATTGTGTTTTTTGTTGTGGTTGTTTGTTTGATGTTTTGTTTTTTTAATAATGGCTGCCACTAACGGCCATCCTGGGTCTGGACAGTTGCATGCACCTTGGAGCAAATCCAGAAGCACGAGATAAGCCTTTATCTCACTGAGGTAATTATCCTTATTTTATTTGGAATGTGCTTCTTTGAAACCATGTTTAGTTTTTTTTTTTTCAAGTTTCATGACATGTTTATTGAAATCAAGTATAATTACTTAAGTTCTCTGTTCCTTGCCAACCAACAATTACTTTGTGGTGTTTTACACTCGTATATGAATCTAGAGGATGACTATGCAAAGATGAGGGTATTACCAGTTATCATATAACTGAATATCTGGTTTCCATATTCTTTAATATTTAGCATATTATAAAAATAAGATCCAGAATGGCTATACTTAATTTCTTACAACTATATCCTAACTTAAAGATGAAAAATATTACAAAATAATATTGAATGTATTCTCTCCTGATTATATTTGATGGTATCTATTCTTAAAATAACAATCCCTAGTGTCATATGAATTTATTAACTGTGAAATAAATGCAATTTGTGTTCTCATGTTGTAAAGTGTACTCACATTTCACATCTAACCATTAACTAATGGAGGAACACTGTATGTGATTTAAATATTTGTATTTATATAAGGTTGCTTTTAAATGAGAAAATAACTTTTATAAAGAAATATGTTACGTTATTTTGAATGCCTTAATATTCAGAGGTGGAGTGATAGTTCTCTTAATATGAAGATAATGTTCTTAAATGTTGGGCTTTTCCTTTCAAAACAGCTTCCTGCCCAAGGGCAAGTGCAAGACCAAACAGACATGAAGAATCTCAGGGCCACTATTTTAATTTCTGGCATTCACAGCATTTAGCATTTGAATGTCTCAATGGAAAACAACTACTTTCATTTTTGTCTCCTGCAGCCACTCTGTCAGGGGAGAGGCCTGGGCTCAGAAAAATGCAGCTCATTAAAATGAAGAATTTTCCCTGATTTTGATATTCACAGTTCACTGGGGACATACTACCAGTTCACCAAGTTATTTTGTCTGGAGGAAGGCTGCAACACAGCATCTATACTTAATTAAACTGCTTTAATCAAATTCATTAGGTCTCCAACATGTATTGAACAAGGTGAATTATGATACCGATATTCTTAGTATATATATATATAATATACTTAGTATTTATGCTTAGTATATATACTTAGTATGTGTGTAGATATATGTATATATACATATACATATATCTACACACACACGCATTTTACATTGTCAAGGGTTTTCCTACCTTTATTTAATTGGTGCATTGAGCAAAATTCAGAACAATACTTTCATCTGCCTCATAAATGTCTTACTTCATGCAAAGTACACACTCTTTGTATTTTCTTGCAAATGACTACTGCTGCTTTCAGATCAGTAGACATATTTTCTCAGCCCATACAAGTTCTGTTTCAGAGTCATTAGCTGAGAGTGGAGGATTTGTCATTACAAATTGAATTTTGTAAAAAAAACCTCTTAATATTCTATTTATCTTTATCATCACATTGCATTTGGAGTAGAAAGGCTTAAAACATAACAATTCTTTTAAAAAGTTCAACAAGGCAACACACAATCACATCAATACACTAATTGGGTAGTAATTTTTTATAATAGAGATATTGACTTTAGACTTCCAAGTGTATCTTCTTACTAACTGGATTCTGCAAGCAAACTACAAGAAAACTCAAACAAACAAACAAACCCCCTTCTTGTGCTTCCTGAGAAATTTTTATTCTGTCTTTTAATTGCTGTCGAATAATTTTGGCTCTGTTGGCTTTTGGCTAAAAGACTAAAAGATTTTGTAGTTTCTTCTACATTCCAGCAGAGTAAATGGGATTTCTCAGGCAAAGTTTAGTGATCCCTAAATTCTCACTTTTTATATAAATGTCAATTTATAAAATAACAGCCCAAGAATTTTGCACTAGTATACTATACCTTGTTTTAAGAAAACCTTGAATAAGCACAACTATAAAAGCGAGAGAGAAACAGTAGGGCCTTAAATTTTTCATTGCGCAACCTGACAGTTAACAGAGGAAAGGTTAATGTTATCAAAAGTATAATAGATGTCTGTTTTGTACCTCATGGACTTACTGTTTGCAGGGAACAACCTATATAACAATAACTCATCTTGAAGTTATTATATTTGTATTTAATCCACTACAGATATTGGCATAGTATACCAGGATCTGTAAAGTACCTGAAGTATTCTGGAAACATTACACAAATTATCAGTGGAGGTGAGTACAAAAAGATAAGGTGATAAGAGTAGATGTGGGTCAGACTATGAAAAGCTTTGAATGCAAGATTAAGGATTTTATGATTTTAAATTATATAGAGCCATTGGACATTTCTGAGTAGCAGATGGACATAATTTAAATAGTTTTAGGAGCAATAATCAAGTTATGGTAAACAGAATGGATTAGAGTATTAAAAAACTACAGACAGAGGACATAAATTGGAGAGACCAATAATTAATCTGACATGATTTGACAAGGCTATATTACAGTCATAACAGAAAAAAAAATGGGTGGAGATAGAAGATACTTTGAAGAAAAAAAAATAAACCTTTGGAAATGCAGATCTGGAGAGTGATGGTAGCTAGATATAAAAATTTGGAAGTAGACATACAATATAAATAAGGTAGCCATAGGAGAAGGTGAGAAATATAAGGAGATGATAGAAAAGGAAAAGTAGTTTAGGTTTTAATTCTGGAAACATTTCACATAGAGTAGGTAGGAAGAAGAATCCCATGTATATAAGGAAAGAGACATTGTCAGCAAATATAGGAGGAGAACTAGAAAAACGTAGGATCCTCATTAAGGCCAACAAAGAATAACCTCCAGCAGGAAGGCTTATCAAAGAGTCAGATATTAGCGAGGATAAGGAATATCATTGCTGGAAATGACCAAAGGTATATGGATGTCATGTGTGACTTTTGTTGGTATAATTCAAAATAGTGGTGGAGGGCAACAGCAAGATTACAAATTAAGGAAATACTGGACAGTAAGAAAGTATAAGCTAAAGTTATAGTTCACTCTTGTGAGAATGGTAGGAAGTAAGAAGTAAGAAAAGAGCTGTAGAATGAAATGAAAGGTTTTTGTTTTTTTGCTTGCTTTTAATGTGGGAGATCTAAGTTTATTAGGATAGAAAACAGAAACAAAACCTGAAGAATGAGAGATGGAAGCTCATGAAAATTGTGGAAGTTAAAGGAGAAGGCAGTAGCAGCTTGGGGCATGATTTGTATCATCTTTCCTTCCTCAGGTTGGCTAGACATACCATATGGAGCACACACCTTTCACTCCAAACCATTCTTGTCAGTGATTTAGACATACTCTACCACTGACCACCTTCATTTTAAATCCACTGTGCGTCATAGTATATTATAATATTACATTGTAAAAATGTGTAACTCTGAACAGATGTATCTCTGCCAGAATTTCCTCATAATTTCTGTAAATTAGAAGTATCATCATGAAGAACAAATATTTATCGAGGTGCATGGCAGAAGACTTTTACAATGCTTAAAATAAACAATATTATTTTGACATTTCAATTTTATCAGAAAACCACAAAGAAAGAAAAATAAAAGTCTTTCCATACACAGTGAGTCACTTAGAAAACTTTTGAGAATCAGTGTGATTGGCAAATAGTCACTTTAATATGAATACTATAAATTTCAGTTATTCCTGAAAAACAAACAAGCAAGCAAACAAAAACACTCACAGCAGACTAGTTCCTAGGCTTAAAAAGTCTAAGAATGCCCAGTTGTTGTAGATTATTATGATAAATAGGACCTTTTGTTTGTATCTGGTAGCCACTGGGGAAGAACTACTACAGTTTCAGATGATGATTCATTTATTTCCCAGGAGATATTTTCTCCTAGGTGAAAGAGAAGCAGTGCTTTTGAGATTTTCTGTAACCCTCTCCTTGATCTCAGTGAACTCACACAGTTAGCCCCATCTTTCGAACACCTGCAAGTAAAGTGACCCAAATCATTTAAGCTCATTCTGGGACTACATAAAAAATGTCTATAAACTATCATTTCTCCAGCTACAGAATCCCTCTAACCTTTTCTCCTTGGCCTTCTTCATCACTTTTCACTTAGCTTTTTTACTTCACCAATCCAAACATATGTCATCAGCTCCAATTTCAATCTGGTTTCATGAATTGACAACTATGTCTTCACCTAATATTCCCTCCCAGTTGGTTTCTTGCACATCTGTAGGTCACAAACTTAATGTCTAGCTTTGCGCTTTATAGGACACAATATTAGGTACAAGGTAAAATAGGGGAAATTGAAATGACCAGTTTAGGCCAAGCTATTGTTGTCTCATTTCTAATCAGGGAAGAAATTCCAAATCTAGTATCTTTACTTAGAAGTTCTGTCCATTTACCTGGTATCATTTGAAATCACCTGATTTTCAAAAAAGAGATTGTGAGGCATTTGGTGATAATGTTTTACCTCAACAGCAACAAATCCTAACCAAAATATAGGATTTAAATAGTAGGAATACTGTTGACTCTCATGTGCCTTTAAATTTTGTATTTAGTTTTACATCAAATAAGCATTTTGAAAACAGGCTACGATTATTCCAGCATACTTATAAAAAAGCTACCAAAAGTCAGGCAATTTACGTGGTATTCATTGCATTTACATCTCAGTTTAGAGCTGGGTTTCTTTACTAGTGTAACAAAGGAAGCTATATCTCTCATTTGTAAAAACTAAATGATATTAAGTAATGCTAGTTATAGTATCAGGAAGAAAATAAAACCTTCCATATTTCAATGGTTTAACTCTATAGAAACTAAGTCTAAATTGGATGACCTAGATTAGTGGGTACATCTCTTCCAGAGGGATCAGAAACCCAGGTTCCAAATCCTTCCACTTAAATGGATCTACAATCTTGAGCTTGTGGCTCCTGAGGAAAAGAACACAGGCAATCACACACAGCAGATTTAATGGTGCCGATGTGGAACTGGATCACATCACTTGTACTAACATGTCATTGTCTAGAACTCCATTTTTTGGCACACTTAACCATGTAGGATGTTGGGAAAACTTTACCTGTGTCCCAGAATTAAGAGGAACAGATTTGGTGATCACTTAGTGGTCTCTGTCACTAGATTATATAACAGTTTATGTTGAAATAATTTGTTTTATTTATTTATTTTTTAATTGGAACACCTAGAAGTTTCATGCTGTTGGTATTATTGTTAAATACAGGTCCTATGATATATTTTATAAAATGAATGCTATCTAGTGTTATTGTTTCACTTCTTTGTTCCTTTTCTATACCTGTGCTGAATGCCTTACGTATAGGAAGTTTTACATATTTGTTAAACTAAATTTTATTATTATTATTAATAATAATGAGAAGAAGAAGAAGAGGAAGAAGAAGAAGAAGAAGAAGAAGAAGAAGAAGAAGAAGAAGAAGAAGAAGAAGAAGAAGAAGAAGAAAAAGAAGAAGAAGGAGAAGAAAAAGAAGAAGAAGGAGAAGAAGAAGAAGGAGCAGAAGAAGAAGGAGCAGCAGAAGAAGAAATCTTAGAGTCTACTAGGCCACTGAGAAGTCTAGCTTCTAAGAAACTTCTCCAAACTAGACATAAAACAGCAAACAGATATATGAAACAATGTTCAACTTCACTAGCTATTAGGAAAATCAACATTAAAACCATGATGCGATATCACCTCATACTTGTTATAATGGCTATCATCAACAAGACGAGTAATAACAAGTGCTGGAGAGGCTGTGGAGGAAAAGGAACCATCATACATTGTTGGTGGGAATGCAGATTGGTGCAGCCGCTATGGAAGCAATGTGGAGGTTCCTCAAAAAATTAAGAATAGAATTACCATGTGGCCCAGCAATCCCTCTCCTACCCAAAAGATATCTACCCAAAAGATCTGAAAACACTTGTCCATAAAGATATATGTAATCTGATATTCATGGCAGCGTTATTTATGGTGGCCAAGACAGGGAAATAATCAAAGTGTCCTTCCATAGATGATTGGATAAAGATGTGGTACATACACCCAACAGAATACTACTCTGTCATAAGAAAAAATGAAATACTTCCACTTGCAACAACCTGGATGGATCTTGAGGTTATTATGCTAAATGAAATAAGTCAGACAGAAAAAGTCGAGAACTGTATGGCTTCACTCACATGTGGGATATAAAGCTGAAAACAACAAAGGAACAAGGCAAACAAACAGAAACAAAAAGTCATAGACACAGACACCAGTTTAGTGGATACCAGCGAGTGTAAGGAGGAAGAGGGTGGTAGAAGAGGGTAAAGGGGATCAAATATATGGTGATGGAAGGAGAGCTGGGTGGTGAACATATAATGCAATATATAGATGATGTATTACAGAATTGTATACTTGAAACCTATGTAGTTTTGTTGTCCACTGTCATCCCAATAAATTTTAATAAAAAATAAAGAAATAAAAGTCTAGCTCCTATAATGTTATTAACTCTTAAAAATACTTATAAAAATCCCACAAGAGATATTAAAAAAATACAACTTTGTGTAGGACAATATGAGATAGAGTATTTTAAATTAACAGTTTAAAATGTTTGCCTTTCTCTCTATACTTAAGTGCTGGGTATATTCACTAACTGAGCTATTCATTTGATAGATGTTTATTGCATGTCTTATGTATTGGATATTGTGGCTATAACAGTAAACAAGTAAGACAAAGTCCCTGTTCTTCTAGAGTATCTATTTTAGAGGGATGAGGATCAAGGATGAGGCAAACAACAGAAAATGAAACAAATTAATAAACAAAAAAATTTTTCAAAACTGAAAAAAAATTAAAGAAAAATAAAACAGAATGTATTAAAAGAACATGCTATAGGTGCATTCAGTTTAGGTTACATATTTAAGGAGGGCCTCTTTGAGGCAGACCGACTTCATGGGCAGGTTGACTGCATCATCAAGGGGGCCAAACTCAGATTTCTACGTTTGGCTTAATGCTTTCCTCTCACCGTATTGAAATTCTCACTAATTTATCTTTGTACTTGTGTTTCGTAAGCGAAGCCCATTGTGGCACTCGACCATGCACCTCATTAGAGGAGATATGCTTAATATGAATATGCATCCTTCCTTGCAGCCTCAGTCACCTATCATGTTTATCATGGCCCATGAGTACATCATTCTGTTGGATCCACAGTACAGAGGAGTTCAGCAAGACTCAAAGAAAGTACAAGGTAAGCATGTCACACTTCAGACAAAGTAAAAAAGGCTGCTGACAGCCCATTTCACTGGAGAAAGAAGGCAATGGTGTTCTACTAAATACAAATAACCTAAGAATTCCATCACATATTTTTTTTACTTAGGGCGCTTCCCTGTATTAGCCAACCAATAACATTGAAACTGATGACATAAAAAGAAAGGCAAAGAGTGTTCCTTTTCCTTTCAATCTTGTATTACTCATCAGTAAGCCAAGGTAGAGAGTTTTTGTAGGATGTGCACATATCCAGAAGTCAAATAAAACCGATGAGTTAGTTTTCTGCAGCATTTCCACTGTTGTGGTAAGGACAAAATTCATATGCATACACAGGATGCAAAATTCAAATTGTGTAAATTTGGTGCTTCTTTATATGAGTTAAAGGGGCTTATATTTGCATTGAAAACTGGCACTGCACAAGATGAAGATGAATGCTAAAATGTATGCTAATAATTTAAATTTTAATCATTTTACTTAGAATTATATTAAGTAGATAATTTAAAAATATATTTCAAATTGAGACTGTGGAAGACATGAAAAAGCTTTATGTTTTCATTGTACCTTCAATTACATTCTTTTCTTGTCTTTTGAACAAAGGGCACCACAATCTCATTTTGTACTAGCTTTACAAATTTGTAGCTGGCTCTGTTCTGAGACTGACATTTCAGGTAAGAACCTCATGACAAAAAATGTCAACTTTGACAAGATAGGAGGAAGTTCCTTTCAGGTATAAGGAAATATCAGTGCAAATGATTGGAGATGGGAATAAGCTAACTGTGTTCAAGAACAGAAAGAAGGCCAATGTCTCTGGAATACAAAGGAAGTAGTCCCAAATAAAGCCAGAGTGGTGGGCTGAGGCAAGGGCGTGCAGGCCTTACATTTTTCTCTCCTATATTGAGCAGCTATTGTAAGTGTAACACAGAGGAGATGCATGATCAATATAGATGATAAAAAGATTATCTTGTACAATAGATGGAGGGCTGAACTGTTGCCAAAAGATCCCCTTCTGTTACAAACACATTATATAGAGAAATGATATATAAAATGTTAACAACCACCACCAATGTTTAAAAACATGGCCGAGCACAAAGAGAACTCCTTGAGTGCCTTAGGTAAGAGAGAAATCAAGGACTTAATTGTAATCAGAAGCTGATAACACACCAGATTTGAAACTTTTGTAAGATGCTAACTCTGAAGATAAAACAATGTGAGAAAGCTAAAAGGCCTCCTACCAAAGCCCAAAATCTTAAAAGGCTTTTGTTTCCATATAGGCTAGAAAACTCCTCCTACTCACTGGTGCAGGGAAGTAAAGAAGGTTGGAGTGAGTCAAAGAAACTAAAACCTCCTGCATCGACTGAAATATTCATTAGAACTCAATTAGTAGAGCAATGAAAGATTTGAACATCATATTCAAATTTGATATGAGATAGTTACTAGAACTTATGCTGAAAGTAAATACATAGTAATTTCCAATGAAAAGTGTATAAATATTTACCAAAAAATGACCCTGATAAAAAACAATGAAGTAATAGAATATAGGCCACAAATTATGACAAAACAAACATTAGGAGACAACTAATATATCCCATAGGTTTTAAGCTATAAAGTACGATGGTAAATTCTAAGATCATATAAAACATGGAAATAATTAAATATTTAGATCAAATCACTTTGAAGCACTACCTACCAAAACTTTAATACATCTGAAGTGGGATTAGAGAGAAATTTATGTAATTAAATGTATGAAAACATTATCGCACTAAATGCAAGAAAACAAGACTGGACATTTAAGAGCAAAGCACTCAAGAGTTTATAGAAATAACAAAGAGGAAAAACAATGGAAGTAAAATAAAGAAAAATTAAGATAGAAACAAAAAAGTAAAATAGAAAATAAAGACATTACAAAAGATTGGAAAATCCAAAATTAAATTTTCAGAAAGCTAATAAAAGGGACAAATCTATAGCAAGACTGATAAAAGGATGCTAATAAAAATATTAATAATGGAAAGGGTATATAAATAAAGAGATAAGCAAATCACAAAAGAACACATTGAGGGATTTTATGTCAATAAAGTTGAAACTTAGATAACAGAAGAATGTTCAGGAAAATTCTCGCAGATTTTATCAAATCTTCAAGGAACTAATAACCTTTTGTTGTAGAAACGTAGAGAACATATCTTTTTATGAGATGAGTATATCTTTGTAGCAAAAATTTATAAATGAACATTATAAAAATGAAAATGCAGACGTTTATATGCAAAAATTCTAAATACTACATTAACAACTGATTCCAACATAGTATAAAAATTATAATATGATCAACTAGGGTCCATATTGGAAATGCAAGGATGGGTTAACATTAGAGAATCTTTTTGTTTTAATTTAATTTTTTACTGTTGTTGCTTAACTGTAGTTGGTATACAAGCTTATATTGGTTATATTAGTTTCAGCTGTCCAACATAGTGATTCAACATTTTTATACCCTCCAATGTGGTCACCTTACTAATTCTAATAATCATGGGTCACTGTGTAAACTTATCACAATATTATTGACTATATTCCCCTTCCCCTTTTCACCCATCACTCTACACCCTCCCTTCTGGTAACCATTGCTTTGGTCTCTGTTTCTATGTATCTGTTTTTGTTTTGTTTTGTTTCTTTTACTGTGATCTAACCTGTTGAGTTATTAAGTGGGGAAAAATTTTATCATCTCAAAATGTAATAAAGAATTTAATTAATTTCAGCATCCAGTCACATATATTTTCATAAAATCATAAAATCATAAATAAAACTAGGAATCAAGTATAATTTTATTAACTCAATAATGGAGTTCCATGTGAAATGCTATAAAACATCATTCCAATGATAAAACATTAGAAGTAGTCTCATTAAGTCAGACTGCTCTATCACCTCTTTCTATGCAACATTAAAATGAAGGGTCTAGTTAACTTGTCTAGACTGGATAAAAAATATGAGTAAAAAATGTGGGAAGAAGAAATTTTAAAATATTGTTCAGTGATAAGATGATTATTTGCATAGAAATGAGAGAATCTATAAATGAGCTAGACAAGAAGAAATAAGTACTCTGGATACTAGGCAAGTTTTAAAAAATCAATAGCATTCCTATATAACAACATTGCCAAATTACAAAATGTTATTCTAAGAATCCTAATCCTAATCAAAATAGCACAAACCTATAAAGTAACAGGTAATAAATCTAAAAAGTGGTACAATGTTTACACAAGTAATACTACAAAATTGTATTTGGAGACATAAAAGGAGACCTAAGTCAATGGGAAAATAGACAATGATTTATGAGAAAACAATGTCCATTTCTTACTAAATAGTTTATAGAATGAATACAATGTCTATCCCAATATAGATTCTTTTATTCTTATGTTTTGAAAACTTTTTTAAAATTTTTAAAAATATATTTTGAACTATAATTCTACATTTAGCTTTGAATTATAGACAGACAATTAATAGCTGAAAGCAAGCAAAACCAGAGGCAGGCAGTCTAAGGTGGGTACAACAGCTACGCAAGGTCATGACGGAGCTGGGTTCCCCCTCCCTTCTGGCTCTCTCACCCTTAGTGTGTGGTTTCTGTCATCATGTTTAAAAGTGGCTCCTGTGACTCCAGGCATTGTGTTTGCATTATACAGAGGAAGAGAAAGAAAAGCAAAATAAGGCAGAAGGGGGAAAAAATAATTCGGTCCCACATTTCATCCTAAACTCAATAAATGCTATCCCAAGTATAAGCAATTATGAGAAGATAAAATTTTAGGATTCTAGTTTTCAATAATAAATTTAAAAACAGAATACAAGCTTCCTAGAAGAGGGCTGGGATCTTTGTTTTCTTTATGGATGCATTCCAACCACCTAGAAAAGTACCAGAAATAATGTGGGTGGTCAATAAATGATAAATTCAAGGAAAAATAGTGATTGTGAATGGATATGTGTAGCCAATTCATGGTATTTTCCACAAAGAGCAAAAGACCAAGAACAGTCAACAGAATGGTGAAGAAAATAAAAAAATAATTAAGATCAGGATTTATCTTCAAGATTTCAAGATTTAAACTACAGTTAAACCAATAACAAGAGTATAGTAGTATATTTGATTACTAATGGACACAACAGAGAAATCTAAAGTAGACCCACACAAATATGAAAAATTGGTCTATGACATGTAGCATTGCATGTCAGCTAAATGATATTGGGGTAATTAGCCATTCAAAAGGGGAAAATATAAATTAAGATGTCTACCTCACATTGTGTATTAAAAAGGTATCTAAATGTATTAGGAATATCAATGGCAAAATTAAAATTTTAATGCTTTAGAAGGAATAATAGAAAAACACCTTCATTAACTTAAGGTAATAAAACACAAGTATATTAAATCAGTGTATTAAACATCATAAAGGATATTAATAAATTCAACTATAATACATAAAATTAAAATTTCTTATTTGAGAGAACACATACAACATTAAAAGACAAACCACAAAGAAGAAAATTTGTCTCTTTAATACAGTTGACAAAGCAATACTGCATATTAGCATAGGAAAGGAACCAAAACTTTGCACACCCTGAAGCTGCCTTTTGAGACATTGACTTTAAGCTGTTTATTAAGAAACCAAAGACTTAGACAGAACCCTTGAGCCTCCCCCCAGCCCCTCCCAAACCTTTCCTGTCCAAGAGATGTAGGCAGAGAAACCTGCTTTTTTAGAAGGGAGCCTGGGTTTAATCACCTTAAGAATCTTCACCCTAGCATTTGTCAGGAAGACTCCAACCCTGTTAGGTAGACACCTGCTGTGTCCGACTGTTTCTGAGTTGCCAGCAAGAACGTTCCTGCCATGTATGCTCAGGTCTTCCTCAACTACCTGTGTATCGCCCATTCTTATTTTTGAAATCTAATACCCCTTCCCACCCCCTACTACTTTGTCAAAAGTTGTCTTGTATACCCAATGTTGCCTCACTGTGTTTGGAATGTTCATGCTTATGTGAATTCCCCACGCACCCATGTTCAATGTTTTATTTTCTCCTGTTAATATGTCTCTGTTAATTTGATTATCAGCCCAGCTAGAAAAACTTAGAAGGTAGGAGAAGAAGTATTAATCTTTTTTTTAGCTCCCAACACATATAACAAGATAAATAGGAAGAGGGCATAAAAAGGTTAAAATATAGCTACCTTGGATAAAGTGAGAAACCCTGAGTAGTGAGAATATCAAGAAATAATAAGGACATTTCAACTTTTTTTTATACTAATGAATTTTTTAAAAAGTAAAAGTATGAGGTAATTGTAACAAAATGTGAATATCCATTAATACGGTAAGGTAGGTATACAGATTTTATGTTCTATACTTATCTATTTGCCAAAATATTTTATATGAATATGTTCTAAATACCTAACAAAAGTATCCTCTGCTTTGTTGCGAATGGATTGTAGGTAGCCGAACATGGAAGAAAGGGGATTACTTAGGTTTCTGAGGCAATGGTGCAGAAAGGGAGATGATGGGAATTTGATTTGGGATGTTATGCATAAAGATAAATTCAGCAAACAAGTGTTGGCGAGGATGTGGAGACAAGGGAATCCTCGTGCACTGTTGGAGAGATTGCAAATTGGTGCAGCCACTATAGAAAACACTACGGAGCTTCCTCAAAAAATTAAAAAAAAAATAGAACTACCTTATGACCCAGCAATTCCACCTCTGGGTATCTACCTGAAGAAACCCAAAACACTAATTTGGAAAACAAACAAACAAACAAACAAACAAACAAACTATATATATATATATATATATATATATATATATATATATATACACATATATGTACCCCTATGTTTGTTGCAGTGCTATTCACAATAGCCAAGATATAGAAACTACTGAAATGCCCATGTATAGACAATTGGATAACAAAATTGCGGTACATTTATGCAATGGAGTATTACTTTGCCATTAAAAAGAATGAAATCTTACCATTAGCAACAATGTGGATGTACCTAGAGAACATTACGCTAAGTGAAATAAGTCAGACTGAGAAAGACAAATACCATATGATCTCACTTATCTGTGGAATCTAAAGAACAGAATAAACGAGCAAACAAAACAGAAACAGACTCAGAGATACAGAGACAGACTGATGGTTGCTAGATGAGAGAGGTGTTGGGGGATGGGGGAGAACGTGAAGGGATTAGAAAGTACAAATTGGTAGTCACAAAATAGTCATGGAGATGAGAAATACAGTATAATAAAAAATGGTGTATAGATAACGTAGGGTGTCAGATGGGCACTGGACTTATCAGGGGGATCACTTCACAGGTTCTGTAGATGCCTGACCACTGTGTTTTACACCTGAAGCTGATATAGAACAATACTGAATGTCAACTATAATTCAATATATATTTAGTCACAGGATGTAAAGCACAGCATAGGGAATATAGTCAATGGTATAGTAACAGCTATATATAATATCACAGGGGTAGTAGACTGGGAGGGGGTTATCACTTTGTGAGGGGGTATAAATGTCTAATCATGTTGTTTTATACAACTGAAACTAATAATATATATATATATATATATATATATATATATATATATATATATATATTTAATTCAGGATATGCTTGGAGTTAAAACAGAGATGGGTAATAATTAGAAGGAACTGTGGTCAAATATATTGGAGAGATACAAACTAGTCCCCAGGCTTTGGTTTGAGGAATGAATCAATGGTCATGCCATTTCAGAAATGGGAATGACTGGAGGAGATGTGGGTTTGGGGAGGAAGATTGAATTGGCGAGTCCCTTTTGGCTCATGTTTGGTGTGCCTAGTATACATCTCTGTGAGATACAGTTGGATGTAGAATTTGTAGTTTAGTACATAGGTCTAGGTTGAAGACACATATTTTGGGGTTATCTGCACTGAGATGGTTCCAATCAGAGCCTGGATGAGATCACCTAGGGAGAGGGTACAAATACAAGGAGAAAACCAATAGCTCCAGCTCAAGTGTCCTTCAATAGTTCGAGGCTGGCAACAGAAAATGGAGGAAGGGTAAAAGGAGGAAGAGGAGTAGGAGAGAGGGAGAAGGCAGGAAATAAAATAGATAAGGAGAACCAGGTAACATGGTGTCAGTAAAGGCCAAAATGTCAAATTTGGGGGAATAAGAAACGCCAAACACTGGCATGTTGTGTTAAGTGGGAGATAAGTAGCTAATATATTGAGACACAGGGAGTAACCTTGACAAGAGCTAGAGTGGTGAGAATGGAAGACATCTTAAAATGTTGCACTATATTTTATGTAGATAGGAATGATTCATTTGAAAGGGGGGGGATGACATATTTTAGAGAGGGGTTAAAATTGCTAGGTGAACTGACTGAGAAAGCCAGAGTGGGTATGATTCAAAGTAGAAAGGACAATGTTCCTTCAATCCATTGTGAGAAGGGTGAGGATCGTATGGTTATAAATGTTAGTAGATGTCTAAGAAGAATTCATAGAAATTCCTCTCTTTCATGTGGAAATAGCAGTTTGTTCCTAATTTCTAATTACTTCGCTATGGTATACAACTGGAGGGCAAATATGAAAAAGTAGACTCAGGACAAAGATTTGGGTATCACCTTTCATACCACTGGGAGTGGAGAGCAGAGCTTTGTTCTATCCATGTTTTAAATTTATTCAGTTATATTTTATTGAGTCCAATATCCAGTATGTCCCACACAACCAAATAGTCTAATAAACTGTATTTTCAGTAACTGCTACTATCAACTGCCTCAGATCTAATGTCAACTAACGTCACCCAGTGCCCTCAACATCATTTTGTACTAAGTGCTCCCTGGGCCCAGTGCCAAGGTAAAAATGTTTGAGCCGTAGGGGATATTTTGATGTTCAAAGTACACAACTCCCTTACCCCCCCTTACTCAAATTCACTCAACGCTCACTCAATGGGAAATAAACAAGCACTATGTCCTATGTAATAAACTCCATGTGAAATGAAGTTTTACAGTTCTTAAAACAATGTATCATTTAGGTATCAAACTGTTACAATTAGGAGAGCAATCAGCATGTGTACTCCAATTCCCCCAACTGCTCTTATTAAGTTTACTTTTGAAAGGATACTACTCTTCTAATAATTTTACAGTGGTACTATTTTAGACCCAGAGACAAGGATCTGCCTTATCTACTGACTTAGAATTGGAACACTAAAAGCCAGAGTTGAAAAACTTAATCCATGCCCCTCTTTTTGAATATGTGGAATTTTAGGAAAGTTTAGGAAGTTAAATGATGTGCTTCAGTTAGTGAAAAAGCTGAGACAAATCCTAATTTTATATTTAGGAAAGCGTTCATTCCAGTTTATTTTTATTAGGTCATTATGACATAGACTCCAGGTTGTGAATATATTTGCTATTTATCCCCTGCTGCTGAGTTTATAAACTGTGTGCAATAAACTGATACTAGTTGATTGCATTGATGTTTCTTAGCCCTTTCTAATGCTAACATATTTCTGACAATTACACACCTGATGTGGGTGGCAGTTAACCTCCTCTATGCCCCTCCTTACTCTGTTGAAAATCACTGTTTTCTTTTTGACAACATTTTGAGGAATTTTACTTTCTAGCTTTTATTACAGTAACTGCTACAATACTAATCATGGTTTATCAAATTACACAAGTTTTTAATCAACTCTGATTATCACATACACATATACACACACCAGTATGAATCTTATCTCTGATTTAGATTAAAACACCTACAGGGTAAGGGAACTCCAATAAGATTATCATCTGATTTCTCAACAGAAACTTTGCAGGCCTGAGAAATTGCCAGGAAATATTCAACGTGATGAAAAGCAGGGACCATCACCCAAGACAAGACTACTCTACCCAGCAAAGCTATCATTCACAATTGAAAGACAGGTAGAGCTTCCCAGACAAGAAAAAGCTAAAGGAGTATTCCAAGGAATGTTAAAGAGACTTCTTTAAGAAAAAAGAAAAGAAAAAAAAAAGAATAACAAGATGTCAATAACTACATATCTATTTACAATTATTTTAAATGTAAATGGGACAAATGCTCCAATCAAATGAGAGTGGCTGAATGGATAAGAAAGCAAGACCCTTACATATGCTGCCTACCAGAGACTCACTTCCGATCAAAAGACACACATATGAAAATGGAAATGAAAATAAATAAATACATTTTTAAAAGCTGGGGTAGCAATACTTGTAACAGACAAAATAGACGTATAGGCGTTAATACAAAGCTTATAACAAAAGACAGAGAAAGACCTAGTAATCCCATTTCTGGGTATTTATCCAAAGAAATTAGAAATGCTACTTCAAGGGAATGTGTGTAACCATATGTTCACTGTAGCATTGTTTACAACGGCCAAGATGTGGAGGTAGTCTGGGTGTTCATCGATGGATGAATGGATAAAGTGGAAGTGGTACATATACACATAGGAATATTGCTTGGCCATGCAAGAGAATGGGTTCTTGCCATCTTTCCATCTGCAGTGGCATGGATGGACCTGGAAGGTATTGTGCACAGTGGAGTATATGAGATAGAGAAAGACAGATGCAATATGATTTTGCTTATATGTAGAATCTAAAGAACAAAATAAACAAACAAAACAGAAACAAACTCATAGATACAGAGAACGTTTTGATGGTTGCCAGATGGGAGGGAGGTTGCAGGGGTGAGTAAAAAAGAGGACGGGATTAAAAAGTACGAATTGGTTGTTACACAGTAGACATGGGGATGTAGGGTATAGCATAAGGAATATTGTCAATAATATTGTAGTAGTTATATATGGTGATAGAAGGGTGCTAGATTTATTGCGATGATAGATGAGAGGGGGTTGGGGGCAGGGTGAAAAGATGAAGGAATTAAGAAGTACAAACTTGTAGTAAAATAGTCATGGAAATATAAAGTATAGGGAATATAGTCAATAATATGGTAATAACTATGTATAGTGCCAGGTGGGTGCTAAACTAGTCAGGGAAACCACTTCTTAAATTATGTAAATATCTAACCACTATGTTGTACCCTCAAAACTAATATAAAATAATATTGAATGTCAGCTGTAATTGAAAAATTTAAAAAGGGGGAAAAGTGGTAAAGGGGAATAAAAGGTTCAAATTTCCAGGCATAAAACAAATAAGTCCTGGGGATGTAATGTACAGCATAAGGAATATAGTCAATAACATTTGATAATGTGGTACAGTGTCAGATGGTTGCTAGACTTATCATGGTGATCACTTCTTTAGGTATATAAATGTTGAATAACTATGGTGTATACCTGAAACTAATATAATGTAGTTAGCTATACGTTAGCTATATTTTAATTTTTTTAAAAAATCTTAAAATCAAACAAAAACTCCTAGAGGGGAAAATCTGGATATTTTAGCCTGTTTGCTAAAGGACCAATGAAAATGCCTCTCTCAATTATGTATTTAATAATAATGTTGATTATTTAGCATTTAATGAAGTTCTTATTATCTAGTTGGCATTTTTCACAATTTGTATTTGAATAAAGTATTTAAAAAAGATGTCTGGCTTAAAATATTTGTTTTGAAAATAAATGTTTTAATTAACTATCTAATATATAAGAAGTATAATAATCCAATCGATCACAATAAACCAAAGCTTTAGAATAATAAAACAATTTCTTCTACATCTTTAAATTTTAAATGAAAATTAACCTTTATTATTAAACAAAGAAAATGTTTTAAAAATGAATGCTTACTTAAGGGAATTACAGATTAGTGTACTCAATCTTATCCGCAATAGTTTTTTGGAGACTTCATAAATTATCACAGTTGTAGTTGGATAAATGAGTCTACCATAACACCCATTCAATAATCTGAATGTTATATTTTCTAAGTATTAAATTTAAAGCCTCTTATCTTCATTTAATTGTTCACTCATCAGTGAACAGTTCAGAACACATTTCCAATTTACCACTCACAAATTGAATGTAAATAGCTTAATGGAAATTTGAGAAAAATAAAATTCTTTAAAAAGAAACTGGGAGTAGTTTGTCAAGTCTTTAAAATTCATAATTAAATGGACTGAGTAATGATATTAACAAGATATAAATGGTTATAAAAATCATATAAGCAGAGAGTTGAAAGGGGCTTTGAAGTATCTGCTAGTTCTTAAAAATATGTATATTTCAATCCTTTCTTACCCGTTTTTAGTTGTCAAGTTCACTGTCCAATTTATTAGCTATCATTGCACTCACTTCTCAAGTAAAGCCTTCCTTGAACACTTTAGAATGAATTGTTCCTGTTTTAGCATTATATTATTAAGTTATGGCTTTTAAAAAATGCATATTTACTATTGCTGCAAGAAGCAGCACTTTTTTCTTATAAGATATGACTTGAGGACATGGCTTGTGACTTATACATCTTCACAAAACTTCATGCTTTTAACTGAACATTTGTATACAAAGTTATGACTTATAGGGTGTTTTCAGTTCCCTTATCTGAATTTATATCTGGACTGTAACAGTCTGTTTTAAGTATTTCCTCTACCTGGAAGTCTTTCTGTACACATATTGAGGCTTCTTAATTCAATAACCTAATTAAATAAATAATAATAATGACAACAACGATGATGATGATGATGATGATGACGCATTGTCTAAAGCAATAATACCCAAGAGAATTTTGTGCAGTGATGGAAATATTCTATATCTTTGTCATTCAATACAATAGCTGCCAGCTGCAGGTGGCTATTGAGCACTTAGAATGTGGCTAGTGTGACTGAGATTTTTAATAGTCATATGTCGCTTATGGCTACAATACTGGAGAGAACAGATTTAAAGCAGAAATTCCTTATCTTGGGAGGTTTCAATAGGAGGTTTTGATAGGTGGGCCTTTATGGTCAAACTTCCTTTTAAAAAATTGTGTAATAGTTACTTTCTTAGAGATTTACTGTTCACCTAGAAAAGTTCTGAGGATCCATGTAGTAGTAAAATTATATATACTTACATGTATATTATATATCAATAAATATACACACAAACTCATATAGATTATATAAATACACATATACATACATGCCATATAAATATATATATATATATATATATATATATATATATATATATATATATATATATTTTGTGTGTGTGTGTGTGGCTGTTTTCCAACATAACTTATATGAAAACTTGTACTCCACAATCAATACAATCACATCTTGTGATATTTTTTAGAATGCCATTTTTTCTTATTTTGTTTTCAATTTCAGTTTAAAAGGCCAAATTACTGTCTAAAGGAATACTGTACAAACTCTTTAGCATGTTTTAGAGGCCACTGAAATATAAAAATATGAAATATAATATATACAAGGCCAACAGCATCCATTCCAGTAAGACAGTTTGTTTACTCTATCTTTATTATTCAATGCTTCCACTCATATGTGAAAATGACAATAGTTCTTACCTCACACCCTCTCAACTCCAGAACCAACCCCAAAATTAAACAGTCTTTTAGTCTTATCAAAAGTACTGATAATGACTGAAACAAGTTAGGTTTCATACTTTCCCTTAAACCAATCACTATACCTATAGGAATGACATGCTCATTGATTTAGGACTCATCACATGCCCTAACCCTATAGTTTGAGGTAGGGAGAGTTGATTCAAAGCAAATGGATTGGCCAAGCAAAAGTGCTGGGTTTTCCAAACTAATTCAGGATACCAATAGAACTAAAAGTGGATAATGAAACACAAAATATTGTAAGCTTTATGAAAGCAGAGTTCCTATCTCTTTTTCTTCATCATATCCTCAGTATAACATAATGTCTGGGGAATAAGAAGTTAATAAAATTGTTGAATGGATGATGCATGAATGCAATTCATTCCATTGCTTTATCTATCTCCTACCTCTTCTTCCCTTGCCCCAGCCCTGTCCATATATATATATATATATATATATATATATATATATATGACATGTGTGCATAGGACAAGTTGATGTTGATGTTATATAAACAGGGTAAAGTCAGCATGTCTAAAGGTAAACTGACTACTCTGCTCTCCAAACATTTCCCTATTTCTGACTTTTCTCTCAATGAACAGCATTGTTTCCCTTATAATCATCAAGATGCTAGCATCCTTGACACACTCCCAACACATTACTTAGTCATCAGTTCTTGATGCTTCTATTCCTGAACACCTCACACATGTGTTTCCTCTTCTACTCACATATTGCCATCTTATCTTAGTTCATATCATTTTTCCAGGTTCATTTTTAATTTTCCTGTATCTGATGGCATCACTTGCACACACAGGTGCTTCTACAATAAACCCTGATAATGTCACTCTTCTTTTTAAAAAAGCCCTTCAATGATTTCACATTATCTAAAAGTTAGCCTAAATTCCTTAATATGTCGAAAATAATTTTCATTTCTTATCAAATATCAAACAACCCTCCCTACCATTTCAATAAATCCATTATAATTCTAATGATAAAGTGTTATTTCTTGCTTTTATCCCTTTGATAATATCCTCTTTCTTCTGAAAAATCCCTCACTACACATTGTTCATCACTTTCCAAGAGTCCAGTTTCCTGTGAAACATTTTGACACTTGTTCCTTTACCTTCTCCAAATTACTGAAAATTTCCTTCTTTCATTGAATGCAAAGTCTGAATTGATAACATCTGAGATTATTTGTGCTATTTTTTGATCTCTCATAAGAGTAAACCATCAACATTGGACATCAACAAAATTAAACATTAAATGTTTATTCAAAACAAATAATGGAACTGCTATAAACTACTAATTGTGATATGAGATGGTGAGTCAGAAGTGAAGATAACAAAACCTAAATACTTTGACATGTCTGTACCTTAACCTCCCTTCAAGTTGTATTAATACCTCTAATATTACATTCAAAATATAATGTAAAAATGAAATCTTTATAACCTTTGTGGTCAAAAGTCCAATATAAAATGTAGGTTGAGAAACCAGAACATTTTAATAACAAATACCTTTGTATATGACATAGGTTGGTTTTCTCAGGAAACAGGCTCTGAGATTGTGAAATTTAAAAGCAAGACTTTTACTGAAGAGTGCTTCAGGAGGGGAACTCCAGAACTGGGATGTTCCTTTGGAGATGTCCCAATTTGAGGCAAGGAAAGGGGCATGAGACCCCTGAATATGACAGTCTTTGGATGTAGTCTGCCCTGTGAAGGAGTGTGGCCTTGAATGAGGTGGCTCCTGAATTGTGTCCCTCAAGAAGACATGCTGAATTCCTAAACACCTGTATGTGAGAATGTAACCTTATTTTGAAATGGGGTTTTTGCAAATGTAATCAAGTTAAGATGAGGTCACACTAGATTAGGATCCAATCTAATAACTGTCATACTAAGAAATGAGTGAAATTTGGACTCAGACACAGGAAGGATGCCAAGTGCAGATGAAGGCAGAGATTGCAGTGATGCATCTTCAAGTCAACGAATGCCAAGGATTGTTCATAACCCCCTGGAAACTAGTTAGAGGCAGAAAAGGCCCTCCCCAAGAGCTGTCAGAGACAGGCTCTGCCAATACCTTGATTTTCAACTTCCAATCCCCCAGGAGGATGACACAATAAGGCAATCCATTTCTGTTTTTTTTTTTTAAGCCACCCAGTCTGTAGCAGTTTGTTATGGTGACAATAGAAAACTAATACACTCTTTGTGCCTGATGGCAATTCCTGTAAGATCTCATCTGTGATAACCTGAACAACACAGTAACTGGGGAAATAAGTGTTACATTCTGGACCAGATATAAGAAGACAGACATCCTGCAGCAGCCTCTGGAGCAGTGGTTCTTCACATTTTAGTGTCAAGAGAACCCTCTACAGTTTCACAAATTATTGAAGACTCCAAAAACTTTTGTTTACATGTTTATTATTCTTAAATATAAGGAAAATGATTTAAAATGTATTTTTCTTTATTTATAATAAAATATTGAGTTTTAAAATAATCTTTTAGATGAAATTTTTAAATTTAGAAAAGTTCTTGAAAAGCAAAGCAGCAAAGTGTTTTGACTTGTGTTTCCCTGTATTTGTAAGGAAAACTTCAGTGTTTCCAAAAATAAAGATTTATTAGATAGAGGTAGCCAAATCCAACTTGCTGCCTGTTTAAGAAATGCCCATGACATGAAAATGGTTTTTATGTTTTTATATGGTTGAAAAAAATCAAAAGTAGAATATTTCATAATACATCAAAATTATTTGAAATATATATTTCAGTGCCCATAAATTCAATAATTCCCAATGCCAACAATTTTAATTTGAACACAACTATGCTTTGTTTATATATTGTATATAGCAGATTTCCAGCTACATTGGCAGAGTTGAATATTTGTTACAGATCATATAGCCCACACAGCCAGATATATTTACCATCTGGACATTTAGAGGAAAAAGTTTGTCAACTTGTACCAGGCAAAAGTAAGGTTACAGCTAGTCAGAGAGAAGTAAAAGTATTAGAAACAAATATAATTAATCTCTGAAAAATGCACATAAAAAATCTAGTACACTAGAATACTCTAGAAAATGTAAGAATACATAAACATAAATTCCATTAACCAGCACAATGACATCATCATCATGTATAATTACTCTGGAATATCCCACTGTGTGCTCATGAGAGAGTGAGAATAAAAAAAGGTAAATTACTTATTAGTATTATTATGAAAGTAATTTTAACTTTGTAGATCCTCAACAGTAGCTCAAGGTTGGGGCTTTCTAGTTTATACTTGGAGAACAATTATTCTACAGTATGCATGCAGTCAAGAAATATTTTACTTAGAATATTCAGAATAATTAAAGAGGTTGTCTCCTAATACAGGATAGGATGAGGAAAATTATCTTTGTACTTTGTGTCTTTGATCTTTCCTGTGTGTGTGAACCTTACACTCATTTTCAATTCAGGTCCAAGGGGACAGAATTAGCCTTTATGTTTCTTGAAGGATTCTATTTTTGGTAGACACTAAGTTTATTATTATTTTTCTAAAACTGCTAGCACTGAAAAAAGTAAAGACAATGAACAAGATAGAGGGGAATTTCTTAATGTGATCGTTAGTTTATATATAAACATAAATATAATATAATAGTTTATACAAATATTAGTATATATAATATATAGCATGCATATTAATGTGCATATATATGTGTGTGTGTGTGTGTGTGTGTGTGTGTGTGTGTGTAGTATTACTGCCAATCATCTCAACTTTTAAAATGTCTCTAACATTATAGAAATGTTCACTCTTTTGTAACTATAAGTCATGCTTTGTTTATATTTAAGCACAAATTGGAGATGGAGTACATTTTATGTAAGATTGAGTGAGGTAAATGGAAGGTTAGAATTTTGAAATAAAAATCCTTTGTTTTCTCACAAGCTTGATAGTGTAAAAGGCCATTTATGCCAACCCTTATGTCTTCTCAAAATGGCCTTGATTGATAAGGCAATTTGAGACTCAGGTCTTTACTTTTGAACAAAAAAAGTAACCAGAAAAAATATTGTAAGACTTCTACTTTGGCAAAGATAAGAGGAACAGAAAGAAACTATAGATCCTTGACTCAAAACTGTAAGAGATCCAAGGATCTTTGCAGCAAGTAATACTAATGATCTATAATCAGAGAAGTATCCCAGGAACAGACAGGAATATAAGAAATAAATCTCACTTAAAATATAATTGTACAGCAAAGGTGAATAAAAAGCTGCCCTTCTGATTGGCATATCTAGGCAAATAATCCTCCCTCAGACCTTAGTGACTGGGGTACATGAACCCAGGACACTAACATTTCCTGGAGTAACCATCTCCCCACGTTTGTTCCATTCCAGATTGCTCCCATCTATTCTATGTGAGAGGGTATTTCCTCAATATTTCTATTTAGAATGTACTTCTACTCTTGATCATCTTTTCACAAAAGTAAAAAATATTGAGACTGTATTTAAAACAAAAAAAGCAAATCTCCCTCTCTTTTCTTTTTATTTGCTGATTGGGTCAGGAAAGAGAAGAATAATCTTTAAACACTGGTTATCTTGTTTTCTGTGACTCAGTTCATGGTACCATACCTGACAAATATGTCCTCTTCCTAGTTTATGTAGTAGTAGAACACTGACTTAAAAAATGTGTGTACAGGAATAAGATGCAATATAAAAACATGTTATTAAAATATTGCTGCTATTTTGTATTTAGGTGATATATAATAAAACTATGTCTATTTCAAATTAACTGCTTACTCAGGATTTAATTTCTATCTTAATGTATGAAAATAATTAATATCACTTACCTTAATAAATTTACATGCTAACAATAGGTCAGATTATTTAAAAAATATTACACAGTATTTTTCATCCAATGTACAGCCACCCATCTGTTTTTATACAAGGATATATATATATATATATATATATATNTATATATATATATATATATATATATATATGTGTGTGTGTGTGTGTGTGTGTGTGTGTGTGTGTATGTGTGTGTGAGTGTGTGTGTGTGTGTAAAGGATAAAGTATTTTTAAAGCAATGGTAACTTTTTGAAAACTTAATCTATGAAATCTATATAAATCCAAGTAATAATTTTGCTATGAAAAAGAACAAATGAAAATAATATTTTTTCACTTAATGTGTAATATGCTCCTGATCGTCTTTAGCCTGAGGGTTTATCGAATTGGAAACTACTATATAAATCTACGAAGAAAAATATTTCTAAAACTAAGAATCTATGTAACCAATTAATGGTAATAATGGAACATGGCTCAACATTTGAAGTGATTTTCTTTGACCAGGTGTTCATATTCTCCTTTATGCTTTCTGTTTAAATCATCTAAATGAAATTTTGATTTAAAATGGATTAAAGGTGCACATCTGGCAAAATATAAAAGATATATTCAATATCGCAAGTCAATTCCGTGACTGCTACATATAACCATTGTGCACCATTAAAGCTTAGTAACTGTTTAAAAGTTCTAGGAGCAGAGCTCGAAGACCCTGGTCCACACCAAATGCGATAAAACTGGAAAAGTCGTCAGACAGAGGCTGAAGTTTGCATTTTTACCAGATTTTGATACTTTGACAAGTTCAGGATCTATTATATAAGCCACAAATCTATCATTAAAGAAAAATAGCTCTGTGCCAGCCTTAATTAAAGAAAGTATACGATGTTATCCATACTGTATTATTTTTACAATATACATTCTCATATTAATTATAATCCAAGTAATGCACTAAATTCAACATTTTTCCCCCCCACAGTAGTCTGGGCCAGTTAGAGAATGCTGAGCCACTTATCAGAATTCTCAGAGATACTGCACTGCTGCTTCTCCACCTTTGACGAATCACTAAGAAAGAACCTTTTGAAATAATCTATACCCATGGCCTCATACAGTGAAATGTGAAAATCCCACAACCCATGACTAATGAGAGAGATTTTGATTCATTAAATCTGGAAAGAAAGCAGATTTATATTTTATTTAATCATCGGGTGACATCAAAAGTGACAGAGGGCTAATCCACCACAAATAAGACTGTTCCTTGAATAGATATCTCAAATGGCAGAGGAAAAGGGAAGTATAAAGCTTGTTGCCATAATAAATAAAAGAAAGTCCTGCATGTATTATACAAAATGATTCTAAGTTTTATCAAAGTGAAACTCTGAACATCAAGCCCCAGAATTAATCAAAGTGGCTACAAAGCATTTGAACAGTTGTAGAAGTTTGACAAAGATGAATTGTGCAAAGAGACGCTGGTTCCAATTTTAGAAGAAAAAAAAAATTACAGTCATTATGTGTAGAGAACTTAGTAGGCCTCTACACTCACAGTTTTTTTTTTAAAACTCTGCTGGCTAAAAGTGTGTCCATTTTAATCCTCAAACCCTCCTTATAAATGAAGTTTTTGTGGTACTGAAACAAATAATGTGCTCTTATGGACTGAATGTATGTGTCACCCCAAATGCATATGCTGAAGCTGTAACCACCATTTTGGCAGTATTTGGAGTAAGGAAGAAATTAAGGTTAAATGCTATCATAAGGGTTAAATGCTAACATAAGACATTAAGGTCAAATGCTATCATAAGGGTTAAATGCTATCATAGCATTAGTATCTTTATAAGAACAGACACCAGGAAGCATTCTCTCTCTCTCTCTGTCTCTCTCTCTCTCTGTCTCTCTCTCTCTCTCTCTCTCTCTCTCTCTCTCTCTCTCTCTCTCTCTCTCTCTGCAAAACGGAAAAGAAGAGCCCATGTGAGCACACAGATAAAAGGATGCTCTTTACAACCCATAGGGAGAGCTATCACAACACACCGACCCTGCTACCTTTTTGATCTTGGACTTTCAGTCTCCAGATCTGTGAGAAAATATTGGGTTGTCAGAAAAGTCAGGACGTGTTTTTCTGTTTTTTGTTACAAAAATACGTCATGATTTTTCTGACAACCCAATACATTTTTATTGCTTAAACCACCCAGTTTGTGATATTTTGTTATGACAGCCCAAGCAAGTAAGCCATGCACATATCAGACATTACACACACACACACACACACACACACACACACACACTCTTACACACATCTCATAGTCTGGTAAACAGATATTAATTATTATGTAGCAACAAAAACATAATAATCCTATAAATAAAACTCGAGGTGGCAACAGGATAATAAAGAAATAACTATACTACCCTAGCAACTGAAAGTTCAGTAGAATGAAAACTAAGTAGAAAGGACGGACGCAATTGAGAATTACACTGTGCATTAATTGCATCAGCACTTACACTGCCAGAAAAACTCTTCCATCTGTTGTTGCCATCCCTCCCTTATATCCCACATTCTCCATCATTATTCATAATTTGAGTGACAGTTGAATAATAATTGTGTAAGCAATAAGAGAAAATATTTATAAATCTCACTATGAACTGTATATAAATTATTTATGTTAACCAGCATTTATTAAATTAAGTAAACATACATTAAAAAAATACTAGGACATTTTTTTTTGATCTCCTAAAATTGATATAATACCTGCCAATAAGCTAGCCACCCCAATAAGTTTTCATTTGCTCATTTATTCAACATGGAGGGTCTGGAATGTTAGACACTGATATAGGCATTAGAGATTTTAATATGTATTAAAAATACTGTTTTTGAAAGACATTTCAAGTCAGAGCACATTATAACATGATGTTATAATATAACAATAAGTTACAGTAAGTCCTGTGAGAAAGGTGAGAATAAATGCTACAGGGGCCAAAGGAGTCACCAACCATGTCTAGTAGAGAAATGAGGAGGTGACACTTCAGTTTAGTCATGAAGGGTGAATAGGGTCGCCCCACGTGGAGAAGTGGTTGGAGTAGGAAGACCTAGGAAGAGAGAACTGGTAAAAAAGTATGAGCTACTAAAGAAAATGGCATGTTTGTTAAATGGAGAGTGTTTGAAGGGAATAGATTTTCACAGTCATGAAGTACAGATGCAAGAGGGGAGTTGGAAAGCAAAGTATAAGGTCCTTGGAAGAATATCAACGTACTAAGATTTTGTAAGAGTACACTATGGAGTTTTTGTCTGGGAATGAACATGGCCAGGTATATTTTAGAACAACCCCAACAGCAATGCTGAGGGAGAAATGGTGTAAGGAGAAACTAGCATAGGGAGAAGAATAGGGACTGTGACAGAGTCAAAGGGAGTGAAGTTAAAAGTCTGTGTAAGGGAAACAATAGAAGCTTGGTATTTACATATGAGAAACATCCAGAGGAAAAAATATTTAGCATCGACTCATAATTGAAGGCAGTGAAATAGCAAAAAAAAAAAAAAAAGGATGTGGTTTTATTCATTAGACCTGTTTTTAGGAAAGAAAATAGTAACATGAGGTAACATTAAAGTTTTTAATTTTTAATACTTTGTTTTGTTTGTTTTTATTTTACAGATATCCTCCCAAGGGAAGTAGTCTGCTGAGAAATAGTTTGTGGAACATATTCACGAATTCATCATTTTCTCAGAATTCTGTCATGATTTTATTCCTAAAACCAAAGTTATAAACAAAGAGAAAAAAAAAGGTCACTTGCCTCTAAGTGCCTAAAAATGTATCTCCTTCATTCAACATTTGGCTGCTGCAGAATGAAAAAAAAAAAGTAAAGCTTGTGGAAGAAATGAGCTACTTCTGTGTAATTGCCATACTTGCTCTACAGCACACATTTAAAACGGGACACCGTGCTGAGGGGGGGGAAGGAACATATGGACTAATTTATGATGGTTTTAGAATACGAGTAAATGCTGTGAGTATAACTTATCTCTAGAACTATAAAATAGGGCCAGGCATGATCATCTTTTTCAATTATGCAGTGAATATCTTAATTTGCTAAGTTCTTTTTATGGTGATGCATTTTAGCAATCAAAAATTATTAGTGATATTATTCTGGAAAACATATCTCACAATTTTTGCAGATCAGGATGTTTTGCACTGTGACACATAGTAAATATCTATTAGGGAGACTCTTCAACAACTCCATGTGTATTTTATTAGGATGGAAAGAGTGCTAAACTCACACTGCCTGTCTACTGTTGGGGACCAGAGATATTTGCATTTGTTTATTTAATGTAAGTTCATGTTCCCCTAAATTCTGCTTATACATGTGCTGGGTCATTAGGCATATGCACTGTGTGATCATTGTTTTGAACAGGATCATAACCGGGACGACAGCAATATCAGAACAAAAATAATCTTTGAACACCAAAATCTTGACAATTGGCCTTTTATCAGAGGGTTGGCAGTGGAACTCTTATTTCTTGGGTGGTTAACAGGGTTAATCATTTCTTCCTTTCTTTTTATCCTGTACCTTTAGTGATAGGTAATAAAAAGACAGATTTATTGCCTTAGCAGCACTCATTTCAGTTTCATAATAGTAATAATTATGACTCATTCAGTGTTTGCTATTTCTCAAGGAATACACACGCACACACACACACACACACACACACACACACACACACACACTGGGGGTGCCAAAAAAATGTGTACACATAACTTGTATTCATTTTTTGTCATCTCTCTATATATATATATTAAGTACAATTTTCATATACTCTTTTATTTTCTTAAAATGTATATACATCTTTTAGTTATCCTCTGTATATATGTGTATATATAACATAGATGTATAATATATGTTATATAAATATATATCATATACATTTTCAAAACAACCCTGAAGGTAGGTATTTATCCCCATTTTAGAGCTGACTGAACAGAAACACACAAAAAATTATCTGACTCAATTTCACACAGTCAGAGCGAAAATCTAGACTCAGACCCAAGCCTATTACTGCAAAGCCAATCATATCCTGACTCTGCCGACTACTTCTCTGCAAACCACAGCTCAAGGTGGTCAACTTAATATACTTACACAGATACATGTGTTTTTCAAGGGACTACAAACTCAGAAATATATAAGGAGAAATTTTGTGCCTCCCATGTCTTGTTGCATGCCTAACTTTCTTTGTTTTCAAAAAATTTCTCATCCAAATGGCTAAACTTATATTGCCTCCACATGCAATAATGATGAATAGGAACAGAATGTGTTAGGTCTCAATGGGCTCGAGACAGGGTCTAGTATTTTTCATTCCTTCATTATCCCAATGTTTCCAATGGCAAAACTGAGGCTCAGAGAGAAAGCGGTTTATCCAGAGTGTTCAGTTAATTTCAGTGGCAGACCTATAACTTAGACACCAATACTTCTCACTCTATGTCCATTGCTTCCCCTTCCTACCAACTAGCATTTTTTTAAATTTTAAAGTTCATATGCAAACACCTGAACATTTGGCAAGCATTCACTGATTGTACAGCATTTGCTGTTATATGTGCTACGTATATGAAACATGTAATGTATACACATATATGTACAGTGTGCATAGATATATTAGAGATAAGTAGAAATACAGAAAAAGCGATAGATTATTATATTCACTTCCTTCAAAAACTGTACAATGTATTGGAGAGATAGATGTAAGAAAATGAATTCAATAAAATAGGACAGTTGGCATAATGGAAGATTTCTGAGCAGGGGAATAAAAATAAAATAATGTCTTAAGAAGGTTCATCTTATGATGGAGTGTAGAATGGATGACATAGGTGGCATCTGGAAACGGAGGTGCTGGCTATGGCAATAATCTAAGTATGAACATAAGAACATATTTCAACCCAAACTCTTTCAACTCCCATTGACAAATATTTTATCTATCTATCTATCTATCTATCTATCTATCTATCTATCTATCTATCTCTATACCTATCTCTCTCTGTCTCTGTCTCTCTGTCCCTCTCTCTCTCTCTCTCTCTCTCTCTCTCTATATATATATATATATATATATATATATATATATATGTGTGTGTTCTTATTTGGCAACTGCAGGATTTAATTGACACTGCAATGGAAGTGTTTGTTTCAAAATCCTGGATATGCCATTGGCATATGTAAGTCTTCAGTAAGAAGATTCATAAGAAAGTAATCTGCTGTCACATCTTTATAAAACCATTCCAAATCGTTAATCCATTGATTCATGCATTTGCTCAATTATCAGTTATTTCCCATCTACTATGTGCCTGACACTGGGGGGATGAGAACAAATGAGAGCACAATATTGCCGAACAGTCGAGGAAAATTTACATGGAAAAATTAACAATGCTGGATGAATGGGAGTGATGGCAGGGAGAAGGGAAAAGAGGGATGACATGAGAGACACTCAATAATAAAAGACAAAGCATTAATTTTAGAAAATGTCTCTGATAAAAATTCTTTCAAAACAGAAGACAGATCATTGACCAGGAATGTACAATGCTAGCATGACAGGAAGGGGTGGTTTGGAAGAAATCAATAAAAATAATTTTTCCTCCTTTTTTCCTCTTCCAAATTTATCCTGCGTTATTCTCTCATTAAAGAAAGATGATTGCACCAACTCAGTATGTAACACCTGGCCTTAAGGTTACCCTAAGGGACAAAAAGTAATATGCAAAAGGTAGAGTAACAATTTTGTACCCTCGGTTTTTGAAGAGTAACATGATTTCCCCTGACATAGAACAGTTGAACAACAAAGGTAAACAAGAGTCAATCAATTTATTTGAGCATCTGGGCAGATATAAACTAAATATCTGAAAGATAGAATGATAAAGTATATCTTTTATAATTGGAGACATTAAGAATCAAAACTTTGGAACAGATCTATACATTGTTTGGAATTAATTTTCTATAGACATTATAAGAAAACCTGTTCAGTAACAGGCAGAATGACTATATTTATTTCGAATTAATGCCTTGGGTTTTTCTGGATAGATACCAAAGAGTGGAGTTGCTGGGTCATAAAGTAGTTCCATTTCCAGTTTTTTGAGATATCTCCACACTGATTTCCACAGTGGCTGCACCAGTTTGCAATCCCACCAACAGTGCACCAGGGTTCCCTTTTCCTCACAACCTCGCCAGCAGTTGTTGTTTGTTGATTTATTGATGATAGCCATTCTGACCGGAGTGAAGTGGTATCTCATTGTGGTTTTTATTTGCATCTCTCTAATGATTAGTGAGGTTGAGCATTTTTTCATATGCCTGTTGAATTTGCCATGAATTTAATTAGTGTTGTAAGGCTAGTGTGCAGGAACCATTGTATCTTGGGATTGGGCCTATATTCTGCCTGGAATCTTTCAACCAAGCTTAGCTAACCTCTCCTGGTCACTATCTACAAGTAATCCATTAAGATTCCAAATGGGTTCCCAGAAAGTTTCCAGTTCTACTTTACTACATTTCAAGGAAAGAGGACTAAAATTGCTATTGTGATATTCATGGGTTTGGGAATTTTGTAAGATCTCAGAAACTATATCTTGGGAATTTCAATGGTTGTAATTTCTGTACCATATTTGTTTTCTTTGTCCTGCACTCATGTGGCCTCTAGCTCTTTTGTGAAATATGGGGATTGGCTGGTGCTAAGCTCATAGAAGGAGCTTCTAAAATGATGGATCATTCATTGATGAAGAATTCATTTTTTTTTAAATATGTGTAATTTTCCAAATCATTTGCATTCTATTCATAAGTACAGGTGCAGGGATTGTGTAATGGTGCACTCCCTGCTCCCCATTCTCATCATGATTCTTAAGTTACAATGATTTTTTCCCCCCTGGTAATCAAAATAAAGCACAGGCACTAAAGTATATAGTTTGCATGATCATCACTTTGATGCTTCAGCTTACTTTGATAACCGTTGCAAAGTATCAATAGAGATTTGCAAATGAAGGGCAATTTTCCCCAAATGTTCCTTATGAATCATATAAAATATATTTTTTTCCACCATAGCAGTGGTCATATGGTAATAAGATGATAATGCAAATTGTAAAATACAATGTAGCAATCACAGTAAGTGCAAATCATTAGTCAGTTCTAGCATTTGAAAAATGGTCCATTTGGTTTCAGTGAATACTTAATTTTGTTTCTCCACACTTAAATTCAAGTCTTCTTTACTTAGGGACTAATTAGTTAATCAGTCAAGTCACCAATGCTATAGACCATTTCTATGACAGTAAAATTCTTATCGTAAATGTCTACATATTTATTTTCTCTGGTGAATAATTAAATATTCATTAGGGATATAAAGAGAGACTCATTGAAAATAAATATTCTAGACTATAACAGTAACAAGGAAGAGAGGGAAAAGAACTAACATATATTAAATGCTCTTAGCCAATCATTATGCTGAGCACATTAAATGGTTTAACTGATTTAGTCCTAGAGCACTATTAAATAGACACTTTCATATCCCCGTTTTCAGATGAGGAGATGGAGACGCAGAAAATTTAAATAATTTAAATAGACAAAGAGCTAACAAATGGTAAAGCAATTCTTAAGTACCATAATCATTGCCTCCAGAAAGAAACTCAGAACTTTTCTAGAGCTTTCTTTAAAAGTATATTATAATTAAACAACAAACTGATAAAGTATTTTCTTCTGTGTTAAACCTAAGCCCCTCAAGCACACATTTAAATTTATGTTCCGTTAGTGTATTTTCAGTGATTATGTCAAGCAAATGGTCATACCCATGAGATATTTTTATACATTTAAGTTTATATTCACCTACACCTTTCTCCTGAATCTTTTCCATGTCTACCATATTCGTTTCTTAACCTGAAGCCAATGATAGAATACTTACTCTACTAAGGATTTAATCAGAATTGTATATATTAGGCAATCCAACATGCCATATTTCTATGTATGTGTTTATTTATTGTGTCCTAGTAGTATTTTTATGCCTTTAGCTACAGGTATTAATTAGCTAATGACTCCAGGTATCTTTTTTGCTGTTTTTTGAAACCCAACACCACTTTTCAAATGTTTTTGTTAGTTATCTATTCTAACTTTTGTTGCAGCTTCTTGTGTGCCAGTGTTTTCTTTCCCCATGCCAGCTCTCTCACTGGATCTGATAGGAACTGGTTTCTGGAGTTGTGGGTTCGCTTACAGGGTTGGGATTATGTAGTAGGTTCAGAAACAATCTCTCTCATTATAAACTGTGTCATCTTGGACAAGTAACGATTACTTAAGGTCCACTTTTTAGTTTTCTATTCTGTAACATGAGGTTTACACTAGACCCTACCTCACACGGTCTCCGTGAGGGTTGACATATATATACAGCACTCTGAGCAGCATTTGGCATAGAACAGACATCGTGTGTTAGCTGCTATTGATACACTAGTTTCTATACAAGCTGTTTGAAAACTGTCTCTTTCTCAAACCCCCTCTCTTAGACAGTTAGGTCTGCTATAACAAAATACCGTGGACTGAAGAGCTGAAAAGAACAGAAATTTATTTCTCACAGTTCTGGGGACTAGAAGTCCAAGATCAGGGTGCCATCATGGTTGAGTAAGGTTCCTCTTCTGGTTCACAGACTTCTAATCCTGCCCTCGCATGGAAAAGAGGCCTGACAGTTCTGTGGGGTCTCTTATAAGGGCATTAATCCCATTTATGAGGGCTACACGCTCATGACCTATCACCTCCCAAAGGCCCTGCCTCATAAAATCATCATATTGGGCATTGGGATGTCAACATATGAATTTGGGTGGGGGGTCACAAACACCCAGACCATACCACCCCTAAATTCCCCTCTAGTCCCTCAGTCTCCATAGGTGATCTACGTCTTTCAATGTTCCAGAGAAAGTAGAGGCTATTGGGACAGAAACGTCGTTAACTTCTCACCATGCTCCCCTCAAACTAAGGGACCTTATCTCCTCTTTTCTCATCATAGAAAAATGTCCTATTATTCCCTCTGCTCTTAAACATTATTTTAAAACAAAAACAAAAAAAAACAAATAAAACAGACAAACACATAAATACAGGGAACATGTTGATGATTGCCAGATGGGAGGGGGGTTGGGAAATGGGTGGAAAAGGTGAAGGGATTAAGAAGTAAAAATATAGTTATGGGCATGTAAAGTATAGCATAGGGAATATAGTCAATAATATTGTAATAACTACATATGGTATCAGATGGGTACTACACTTATCAGGGTCATCACTTCATATGTTATATAAATGTCTATTCACTATGTTGTACACCTAAATCTAATATTGTATGTGAACTATAATTGAAAAAAAAAATATATATATATGAAAAGAAATAACAATTAAACAAAAAACATCTCTCCTGTAAGTTATTTATTTATTCCTCTTTACAGTCACGGTTCTTGAAATAGAAACAGCCTCCATACTTTCCTCTTCCATGTTTTAACATTTTGTTCACTCCTCAGCTACCAGCGTTTGGTGTCACCTCCAAGCCACAGTCCTGAAACTGTTGACTGAAGAGCTCAGTCATGTCTCAGCCATTCATTTTATGGACATTCTCTACTCTTTATTACAATGAACCTCTTTGTATGTATAACACAGCTTGATTGCATCCTTCTTTTTGTAATACTTGGTTCTTGGTTTCCATGATACCATGGTTGTCTTACCTGTTTTTCATTTTCCATATCTTTTACTAGACTCTTTTCCTCCCTACCATTAAATATTGATATTTTCAACGTCTTTCTTGCTATTCTCTTTCCAATTTTATACATTACTATGGCTTTACTTTATCTTTAAACTGACAGTACAGACCTCTTTTCCAATCCCAACCCATATATCTAATTACACAGTGGACAACTCAACTAAGTCTTATACAAACAAATTCCTAATATCTTTCAAGTTCATTTATGGTTATTCATCTCTACTATCACTACCACAGGAGGCAATTGGTATAGTGAAAGGAGCAATGGATTGGGATCCAGATGGACTGTGATTCAAAATTTGGCTCCAATCTATTCTGGTATATGACCTTGATCAAGATACTTGTCCTCTCCGAGCCTTGGTTTTGTCTAATCACTGTGATTGGACAGAATGGTACCAAAAACATAGGATCCTGGTTAAGATGAAATGAGATGATGTTTGGAAAAGACCTAAGTGTTCAAAACCTAGTAAATAATCAGTAACTATATCTTCCTCCCACTTAGAACAGGCTTTTATAAATAATTGTCTAGACCAGGGGTCTGCAAACTGCAAGTCACGAGCCTCATGTGGCTCTTTGAGTACATACATGTGACTCTGAAGTAAAATTGAAAATGAAAATAAATTTATCATAGTTTTATTATAAAAATTTTAAAGGATATTATTCATATAATGGTGATTTCATTTGTTTTATGGCTCTCGAATAATTTTAAATTGTTGTGAGGGACAGCATTGGCTCTTCCGTCTCAAAAGTTTGCCAACCCCTGGTCTAGCCTAAAACAATGGCTTCCTAATATTGGCCTCTTTGGCTCTACTCTCCCCTCCTTTAAATCCCATCTTTGCAGTCTGGCTAGTCAAATCACTAAACACAAATTTTATCACATTACTTTCTCATGTGAAATTTTCTTTAACTCCATGGTGCCTAATGGATTACATTAATGCTCGTCGGATTCCAACCCATGGTTCTTCACGACTCCTTTCTTAGCATCTTATCTTGCTAGACCTCCACAACCCAGGCTCACTAAATTGCTTAGAAATGGCTGAAAGCTACCCCTTCTCTTAAGCTACTATTTTTTTCATACCTGTCCTTTTCCCACTTAGCTCCCTTTTGTCCACCTGAAAAAATTTCTAGTAATTTTTCTAAGATTCATCTCATGTGTGTCTGCTTTCTGACATTTTCTTGAGATGGCAGACTTACTTCTCCACTGTGTTCCCATTCTAACTTGCACAACCTCAGGTTTAGCTGTTATTTTGTTGGGTTGTCATCATTCACGTATCATCTCACCTAGGGGTCCCAGGGTTTTATTTTATCAACCTGAAGTCCCATACTCATTAGAAATAGATATTCCCTAATCATTTGTTGAATGAATCAGTGAAAACAATAATAATCCTATTCAGCCCTGAGTAGGCTGTAAGTTCATGATACACTTACCTTTGCAACCTCTGCATCACTTAGCTGTTATAAGTATCTCAAAATATAGTGGCCAACACTTATTGACTTCTCATTATGTACCAGGTATAGGTCTAAGCACCTTGCTGTTTTCATTTAGTTGTTTCAATAGCTTTATGAGTGAGTCAACATAGAAAAGTTGATCTATTTACCTAGGTTGAACAGCCTGGATTGGAATGCAGTCAGGTAACCCCGGAGCCTGGACTTTAAACAACTGTACAATATTTTGACATGACTCTAGCAATTATACAGCTCCTCAAAAAAAAAACAAATGTTTAAATACTATAAGTATATATGGGCTACGAGTTACCATAAAAATATTTCTGAGAGTATAACTTATTCTGAGCTTATAAGAAATTTTTCAGTTCCAAACTAAATAATCCAGGTTATCTCACCAATGTCAAATTCTTTCTTTTATATAGAGCCTCCAAAGAACCAAATAGTTGGGAATATATTAACTGCAGAATTTAAATTGTACAGCATAGTTTAACACAAAGAAATTAATTGAAAAGTTTTAAGAAAATCGTGTTCTTTTCCAAGAAAGGTTGCTACCTGGGAGCAAAGACTAGCTAGAGGGTTTATTGAGAATATGTTTTTTTGGTTTTTTTTTCTAAATTAATCTGGGATTTGCTGTAAATAATATATGCAACTACCATGTTATGCTTTCATTTTCTTTTAAATTCTATACAAATATAATGAGGCTTCTGATTAAATTTCTCTGGAATAATACTCTCTCACATTACCTGTAAAAGGGCTTCCTCTTTTTCAAACCCTATAGGGGAATATATTTCCTCGATTCATGTTTATGTAATATAGCAAGACCTTATTACAGTGAACTTAATTTTTGTCACCTGTGAGTAGCATTTATGTTAAAATAAATGGTATTTCAATGTGGCTGTAAGGTCATTCTACAACTCTCCAAATATAATTTTCTGTATTGTTTACTCTAAAGCCAAACAAAAAGAAAACAAATGAAAAAAAAAACAGTCCTCATTTATGATAAAAACAAAATTAAAAATGTGCCAGTTTGTTTAATTAGTAAAAGAAAAATAATCAAAATACAATGTACAATATGTTACGGATATTTGCATTAGAAAAGCAATACTGCTGATAATATATTTTTTCCAATATCTATATTTCTTTCTGTACATTTGGAAAAGAAAACCTCACAAATTCTGGACTTTTAATAGGCCATTTTCTCTTCTAAAACTAATGTCTGCCAAGGCTTACAATACAAGGCATGATAAATCAATAATTCAACTCATAAAAGCCTTAAGTTAGCCAACATCTTTGGGAATGATTCCATCCTAGACAATTTAAGAAAGGATTCCTCACTCTAAACCATGATATCAAAATTTTCAAATGTTGTCATTCACTTGCTTACTAGGTTTCCCATATAAAACATTTTTGCTGTGTAGCTATTCATAAAGAGCCTACAAACTGAATATTTTTTGAAGCTGAGGCAATGAGCTTATTAGTTAAAACAATGATGTTTTCAGGATTGAGTAGATGCACCATAACAGTAGTAAGCAATTCACTGGTTAGTACATCAAGCCAAATGACTCTAAAGCACTACTTCAGTAACATATTTATATCACAATACACAATTGAAATATTACTGGATACTTTTAATGAGCCAAAAATTACATTTTAGTTGGAGAAGACCGTACTCTTACAGTCAATCTTGTTTGAATCTTGACAAAGAAATCTAATAAGAATGTAATTATAACTTAACTGCCTCAATTGAGATAGGTTAATGGATTTGTTGGCTATCAAAGCAAAGGGTGATATATGATTAGAAGCAGAATAAGTCCAATACCTGCCAGTTTAAATTCTTCTCAGGATCTGGGCCTCATATGTCTGCTGTTTCTACAAATTGCTAGGAAAGTTTGTTATTTCCTTGCTAGTGGACAGCATCGCAGATACAAATTACTCTCAGTGCCTTTAAGCAAAACATTTGACAATCATGTAAGACTTTCTATAGTAATAAACACTTTATTAAAAATAGTAGTCATGCACCTTATCCCAAGAGGAACAATCATTCAGATAAACTCAATAATTTTGCAATAAATTCTTAACCTGCACAAATCTCTAATTATTTTCCCAAAGATAAGCTGTGATTTACACTTTTTGTTTTTTTTTTTTCTTGTTTGAAACTTTCCTTGAGTTTCTTCAAGGACAGTGTTCCTGGTGTGTGTAGGCTTAGGAGTCTCAGTCTATCTACCTTTCACCAAAAAACCATATTAGCATCTCTCAGTGGGGCTTCCCCATTGGCATTTCTAGTGTTAACTACTGAAGTAGCTTAGCTTACATCTCACCCTAAGCTATTCACCAAACAAGAAAGAAGCCCACTTCTGTTTGAGTCTCCTTCATTCCTGCTTACTTAGTTAGGGTTAGGGGCCTATTCGGGTCAATTGTTGAACATGTCTTCTAAACCACATGATATGCTATCTGCTGTGGGGAAATGACAGATGTGTGTGCTATTTTCCAGGAACGGTTAGTCTCCAAATTTTAGTGAGTCTGTTTTCAGTTTTACATATGAGCTAGATTTGGCAGCAGAAACATTTCTTCCATAGGCTGAGGTAACTTTATAATTGATCTCCTATTTAATATGTGTGGCAAACAAAGTAAAAAAACAAAAACAAAACTGAAACAAGTCCTCAGTGAAAGTGATATTTTCAGATTGATATTTACTTATATAAATAGAAAACGGTAAACACTTCTCTTTATCCGCCATCTCCAGTGTGGCAGCAGAAGAGGGCTGTTTGACGTGGGATTCTAAAAATGCTGGGATCTACCCTACTCCTTCGATCTGTTTTCAGTGTTAGAGCCAGTGTTTCTGGGCAAATGTAATTTGGTCACTTCACTCCCTCTTTTAAAACTCTCCAGTGGCTTCCAATCTCACTCAGACCCCATATGGTCTGGCCCCCATTTCATGGATGCTAGTCACACTTGTCTCACAAAGCTGTTGCCTCTACCTGAAAAACTCTTCCCATAGATGTCCATGCAGTTTAGTCCCTTATTTTCTTCCAGGGTTTATTCAAATGCTTCCCTTTTTCTGCTTAATGTTTCTTTATAGTACTTATTACCCTTTAACCTGCCACCTATTTTATTTATTTTTTAATTTTCTCTTCTTCCCCTAGAATATAAGCTCACTGAGGGTAGACATGGTGTGTCTTCTGTTCACTGATGCAGACAAGCACATGAAAAATATTAAAATATTTGTTCAGTGAATATGTAATTAAATTTATTACAAAGTAATTCATTTTTACTTACTACTCAGTCTAAAACTGCCAGTTAGCACCTCCATCTTCCTTGGTATGAAGTTTTGTCCTCACTACTTCAGCTTGGGTGCTGTTCTTCCAGGTAATACATCTATATTCCAGGAATGTGTACAATTGATGCACAGAGATTGAAGCAAGGAAACCAGTTAGCAGACTATGCAATAATCTGCTAGAGAGGTTGGGGAGCTTAAAACCTGGGCTATAGCCATGGATATGGTGAGTATTGGTGAGATTCTGGGCAAATCTTGAATGAGAAGTTAAAGGATATAGCAACGGATCATATGGAGAGCATGATAAAGTGAGAGAAATCAAGGCTGTCTGTAAGACTACTGGCCTTAGGAAATGGAAAAATGGAGTTATAACTTATTAAGATGAGGAAGAAAGACTCTTAGGGTGCAAGTTGTGAGCACAAACTCAGTTTTAGGTATGTAAGTATGAGGTTTCAGGATCCAAATGTCTAGAATTAAAGTGAGAGGCCTGGGTTTGAGATATATAATACATTTGGAAGTATAAGCATATTGATAATATTTAAAATGGAGACACTAGAATAAGTGTAATAGAAAGGAGAAGTTTTCCCCAAATAGATCCTGAATGTATCAATATTTATAGGACAGGAAGCTGAGAAAAACCAGCAAACGATTCTGAAAAGGAGCAACTAGAGTAGTAGAAGGAAAACAGAAGAGTGTTATATCCTGGAAGAAAAACAAAAGTCTATCAAGAAGCAGGGGGTGATCCGTCTGTCAAAACTGCTCAGTCTTAAATTAAAATGATTGAAGAATGTGAATATCATGATGATCCTGATAAACCATTTAAGTGAAGTGCTGGGGTAAAAATTTGATTGGTGTCGATTCAAGAAAAAGGGAAGAAGATAAATTGGAAACCTCTTTCATAGACAACTCTTGAAGACTTTGACTATAAAGGAAGATATATATATATTCTGGATGAATAAGTAGGGGTAATAGAAGCTTTAACATTTTTCTTTCTTTTTTTTTTTTTAGCTGAGCCATCCTCCTACCTGTTGGCAGCTCAGCGGCTGCTCAGCTCGGGCTGGACTCGAACCATTGTTGCTCAGAGCTCAAACTCTTGAGCGAGCTCTTAACCAACTGAGCCACTTGGCCGGCCAACATTTTTCATTTTTTTAAGAAGGGAAAAATAATAGTATACTTATAATCTGATGGAATGTGCCATGTTCCACCTGAGCAGGAGAAACTTATTATGCAATTTAGAGAGGACAGAAGTTCTAGAGTAATGTCCTTAAGTAGACAAGAGGGGTGGGGTTTAGTGTATACAGGGTTTGGCCTTGCTAGAAGCACAGGGAGTTTGTCAATGGTATAAGGATTAAAGCAAACTATACCAGAATGCATGCTTGTACACGTGTGGTGGGAGCAGCTTCCAACTGTTCCCACTTTCCCAATAAATCAGGACACAATGTTATCAGCTGAAAATGAAAACTGCCAAGATGGTGCTAGAGATTTGGAAAGAAAAGAGCTTGGGTTTATAATATCATATAGTCATCTAAGAATGTGGGAAATTGTCATCTAAATTGTGATATTATATAGTCACCTAAGAACATGGGAAATTACCAATTGAGGGTATATAGTATAAATTCTGCAGAACATTAAGAGCCTACTTGATGTAATAACCTTAAATTAAAAAAAAATCCAATTAGCATTGTTTTGAGTTGGCTGCATAGTGGCAGGCATAGGGAAAGTTAAATTTAATCTTCAGGTTTAGCTTAAAAGGTTCCTGAAAGTGTGAAAGGGGCAAGAGAATTGGTAGAGCCAGCATTAGAGTGATAATAACAAATGGCCAAGGAGAAAAAAGAGAACACAGGTTGGGTGAGGCAGAGGGAGAGTGAAAGATGCTCAAGATTGTAGGTTACCACAGTGTTAAAGCATTACTGAAATACAGTAAGTGATGTTTGATACATGGCATACTTGAAATCGAGATGACTGAGTGTTATTGATTTGGTAACAATGAGGTCAAGGTTTGACTGTGTGACTGAGATGAGGTTAAGTCACTGAAAGATTCAGGGGACTGAAAAAATCATCTACATTCATATTAAATTTACCAAGAATTATGACTGGAGAGAGAGGTATAGTGATAGTAAACCAGTAGTTAAATTCTTAAAAAAATGAGGGGTTGAGAGTGGGGAGAGGATATGAGGACAAAAGTTCAGCGTGAGGTAATTCTTTGGGTGTTAGAATTGTTCTGCATCTTGTGCCTGTGGTTATAAGAAAGTGTTTTAGCTGGACATACTGCTCCGCTAATAATTTGTGGTGAGGAAGAGGGGGATGGATATCATGTAGTCAACTCACAGTGTGTTGCATAATTGCCAGTTATATGACCTCAAAATAGACAACTGGTGTTTTACAAACTGCTTTCTAAGCAACATTAATGTCTTATAGTACCTTAATAGACCTTCCATCAATAAAGGATGCTATGATCATCAAGGTTCAGGAAATCCTGCGTTAACAAAACTTAAACTGTTGTATCATATCAGTACTTCTTATAGCCTTCAATATTTTAATGTGTAACATGACTCCCCAAAAGAGAGATTTAGTATTTAGTAATTCCCAAACTTTATCAACCATTTCACTGTTTTATTTGAGGGTACTTACTAACATCTGTTATATACTCTAGGTTTCCTCAAAACAGCTTGGGATAGGTTGTTGAAGATAATATCCAGTTTTCTCAAGAGCAGGAGGATGGGGTTACATGCTCAGTGGTTGCTGATGAGCATGTAAATTAGTAAGACAACCACCCTATTCTATAATGGAGACATATTTTTCCCTTAAGATTTTATTGTAACGAAACTTTGATCATGTGCAAAGATCCAACTACAAATATGTTCATGACAGCATGTAATAATATTTTTAGAAATAAAGTGAATGCATAATAATGGATTATTGCTTAAGTTAATTATGGTGAATCCATATAATGGGAATCTGTGAAGCTATGTAGCATGTTGTATTACTGGAACACATACTGATTTGAAAATTGCTAAAAAAATAAAAGCAGGTTATAAATAATATGCATAGCATAGCCTCTACAATATCCAAAGCATAGGGCATACGTTTGCTTTTAAAAATATCTATATGTGTATGTATGTTTGATAAACCAAAAATGAGCATAAAACATATATATTAAAGTGTATTATATCTGCAATGTGGAGTTACATATGAATTTTCTTTATTTTTTATCCTTTAGCTATTATTTCCCAAATTTCTATAGCAGTTGTAAAACATATAGCATTTTAGAAAATGGTTAAATTAATATATGTTTGTAAATGCATGTGTGTGTATATAATTTTTATTGATTATTTTTTCCCTTGCATGCAACACTCAGATCCGTTGCTTTAATCAGTTCTACAAAGATTGAGTTAGTGTTTTAGAGACAAATCAAATGATAGTAATCTCTTTTCTGTTTTATATACACAATATTATAGATGCAAAAATTGATAGTCATGCATGATATGACTTTAAGATGCTTTCAGAAGAGGTTTCCAGTGTAATCTAGTAATTATACTAAAGTTTATTTTCAATGATCATGCTAATCAAGAAATTTTGGAGAACAATCAAAATTAAATTTTAAATATTAATGGGCTACCTCCAGGTTATTTTAGAAATTATAGTTTTGAAATATTTTATGCCACAACATAGCCATTTCCTTACTCAAAGAGTCTCTACTGATCAGTAGTCATTAGATATGGAGCAGTAGACAAACATTGATTCACATGCGTTTATGCAAACCACATATACTTTTCCTTTTAATTAGGAAGCTAAATATTAGGAAGATTTGGGGAAAAAAAGTGGATTATCAGGGCAAGATCTGAATCATGTTTTTACACTAAAGTAGAACAATTCTGTGAAGATTTATTTTGCTACATTTTTAGCTAGAGTTTCACAGAGTCTGTAAACTCCCATACAAGATAGTTCTGCCAAAGATAAATTAAATGAGTGCCTTACAACCTGTACATGAACCAACATATTCAGAAAAGATGGTGCTAGTATTTTTATCACTAATATGTTACTTAAAATTGAAAGAAATCTTCAACAACAACATATCTTTCTATTTCTGATTCTGAGACATGGTAGCTGCATATAACATTTACAAGTATATTTCATTGCTTAGACCCCATTAGCATGAAATAACTAAATGTAACTTTGATATTATGATTTCCAAGAGGGATTTTTAGAGTTGAAGTAACTAAAATTCAGGTAGATTTGGGCACTGTTCAAAGTTACGCACCTTTTTATTTTTCACATATAGAATCCAAGCCTCCTCATTGAGTCTTGCAATTTTTACTTTTTTCTTTTTTTTACTGGATGACCTAAATGTAGACTTTATGTTACTTATTTCAAATAAACTATATAGGTACCCACTTAAAATATGTGCAATGTGCTGATTTTAGTCTCACTTTATGTCTTATTTGATGTTGTCTTATCACTATTGAGCAAAAGAACAAGAATATAGCATGGAACCTCAATGAATTGTTGATTTCTTGGCATTCATTGATCGTAAATACAATACAGGACATTTTGGACCAAAAATTCTATGTACTGTTTTTCAGTTCAATCATCCAGAATATTTAAGCCCAAGTCACATAATTAACAATTTCACATAACATATACTATTTAAAACTATTTTAATGCCTTTCATTTGAAAATTTATAAGCTATAGACATGTAGTCTTTTAAAATATGATTTATTCATTGTGATATGTACAAATTATCCAGATAAGTGAGGACATATAGGCACTGCTTCCATTTTTTTTCTCTCTCTAATCTATATTCTGCACCATCATCGGAACGATCTTTCTAAAATACAGATCTAACTATCACTCTCCTCTTTAAAAAGTTCCAGGGTCACACTATTGCCCATTGGATAAAATCTATAATCATTAGCATGAAATGCCAGGCTCTTCATGACCTTGCTCTTGCCCAGCGGGACGCATTTTATTCCCCTGTTCCTTTCCCTTCAATGCACCATAGAATTCAGCAGGATTGCATTTCTGGAAGACCTCTCAGCTATTTCTCCCACAGCTGTCAGTGCTGATTCCCGCTATAGCACAAAATTATAATGTTCTGTCGACTCCCTTGCCTTTGACACTAGGCTTCAGGTTCCTTATTGGCAAGGACCGGGTGGCATTTGTCTACGTATCTCCAGGGCTTTTCACAGTAATTGGAACTCAAAGAGTACATATTGGAAAAAAAAAAAGAAAAAAAGAAAAAAAGAAAAAAAGGACGACAAAAAGTCTGACTGGTTCATTTGAGTATCTGCTTATTTTGTCAAATAGATTTATATCAGGAACTAGAAATCCCAAGTCACTTTGGCATGTTAACGCATGTCCTCACTTATAACTACATTTAACCAAGTTAAGTAGATAACATGCAGATCAATAGTTTCCAGTTCCAAATTTTACTGCAGACAAGAATCATCATCTAGGGTTCATTCTAAAATAATAATTTCCCCCGTGCCATTCTATGATTATGATGCAGTCAATTTCTAGTAGAGCAGTCATGGAAAAAACAAAACACAAAGAGAGAGATCATGTTTTCTGTGATATCCTATATTCCTGTAATTAAATGATCTCCCTGCCAAGTACCTAGGTGTTAGATAAAAAAGATTTACTATTGTGCTATGCATTTAAAAGCCATTTCTTCAAACTACACTCATCATTACAGTTAGATGTTGTTTGCCAACATGTACAAAAAATAATCAGCAATTTCCCCCTATATTGATATACTGCTTCTGCATCTTATTCATCCTCTTTGCTTACCCATGTAGTTACTTCACTCAAAGTGACCAAACTAAACTGCGCATATGAAGAGAACAATTGTGAGTCAGTTCCCATCTGTATTATGTAAATACAAGTACTACTGGTGTTTGGATATAATGTGCCCACTTATTTCAGATGTACAGAAAGAATAATTGTGCAGAAGGAGCTAAATAAAAATACATTACTCAATTTATGTATTTTTCCTGCTTCCCTTTATTCTTTTTTTTTTTGTATTTCTATGATTTCAAATTATTCAAGCTGTCCAGCTTATAAAACAGGGAATCCAGCTGACTTAAAATACAGAAATAGGCCATACAGACTCTTACAGAAAGCTCCTTAAGAGCTTCTATTATCTACTGGAGAACTAATGCACTCCCTTAATTGTGCCTGCTGGGTGTTCAGGCACATCCGGCTGAGGAATTCAGCCCCACACAGAAATGCGAGGCTGGGAAAAGGACATTTGCTCAGCAAGAAAAGGTTGCAGAAGCCCTTTGACAAATGAGACAAAGCCAGTCAAGTCATAATAGAAGGGCCTTTTGAACATTTTCAGTAATTTGGTTATAACCAATTCTAGAGTGCATAGCAGAAGATTCTGAACCAGCCCCTACTTTTCCATTAGGGAGGCTAATTACAGTGTGTCTTTCAGTGGTAGATTTATATTTCCTCCATAAAAATGCTTAGCAAATATAAATTAATTTGTTTGATTTTTCCCTTTGTCCGTATCTCTCTTTTGTGAAAGGGCCTGATACTGTCACATTAGAGACTGCACACACAGATGGCACTGTTCACTAAATAACCCTCATTCTGCTGGCCACTGATAAAACCAAATGCACATTAACGTGAGATCAACTCCCATTTCTCAAACACAGTGTCTGTCCTAAAAATCTTGTTTTTACAAGTCGGTTGAATTTCACTATCTTAGTTCCATTTCTCTTAGAAAAATTACTTTTGATCTGAATGATTTATTCTCCTCTTGCAGAATATATCTGTTGATAGGCCAGTTATCTGCTTAAAAAGACTTCTATCTTGTGAGGTGGCCTGAGCGGAGGGGTGTTCATCTCTTGCTTGGGTGACTAAAGTCACCGTTAATCCAATGTAATTTTTTTTTTGAGACATGTTCTTCCTAAGAGGCAGAATAACTGAGTCTTGCAGGTACAATCTTGAAGATAACCATTTGCAGAACAACAACAACAACAACAACAACAACAACAACAACAACAACAACAAAAAATATATATATATATATTACATATATTAGGAAAATATTTCAGTTCTTTAGTCAGTCAAATTTACTTGCTATTTCAATAAAGCAGTGTCAATGGGTTGCCAGTCATATATACATCATTAATGGAATAACAAGTCTTAAATCTAGGGCCAGTCAACATGAAAACACAGAGTTATGGGTATAATAACATATTAAGAAAAACTAAGCAATGGGAATTGGGAGGAGTAATACATGCCTTACTTTTCTCATGTTTATTGCAAACTTCAAATGAGATTATTTTTTTCAATAAATATTTAACGAATGTATAATATATATTGCCTACTAAAGACAGTGGTAAAAAAGACAGTCTTGGACCCAAGATTTTGTAGCTTATATTAAAAATAAAGTGTAACAAAAGTTATGGACTTTATAAAAATTTTGAGAACTGTTAGACTGGTATAGAATTATTATTTGTTATGTTTATTGTTTGTTAATAAAAAAAGGTCAAATATAAGCAAATTTATATGGTTTCACCTAATTGCAAATGTAGGTAATCATTGTAAAAGCACTTTGCAGTGGTTGAGTATCTTGTAAACTGTACAATGCTTAATACAATTTAGCTATTATTATTGCAGCCTTAAAATATTTTTTAACTCATATCTTGATAGTGACAATAATCAAATTCTAACATGATATGTATTCAATCTATTTTAAAAGTCAAGGCAATATATTCTTGGGGCCAGCTGAGTGGCTCACTTGGTTAAAAGCATGATCTCTGAGCAACAGGGTCGTCGGTTCGATTCCCACATAGGCCAGTGAGCTGCACCCAAGTTGAGCTGCTGCTGAGCTGCCAACAGGTGGCAGGATGGCTCAGGTGGTGAGAGCATCAAGGTTGTTGGTTCTACTGCCTCATAGGATGGTGGGCTATGCCCAGCCGCAACTAAGATTGAACACAGCACCTTGAGGTGAGTGGCCACGAGCTGCTGACAGGCTGCCAGATGGCAACTGGACTTGGAGCTGAGTTAGCTGCACCCTCCACAACTAAGGCTGAAGGACAACAACTTGGCTGTTCCCCTTCCCCAATTCCCCAACACTGTTCCCCTTGGGGAACATTGGAGAATGTTCCCCAATTCTCCAATAAAATCTTTACAAAAAAAAAGAAAGAAAATATGTTCTTCATTACATCAATTATGTTCTTCTTAACCTATTATATCTCTTTCTGTATTTGCTACTTCAGCATTACTGTTTTATTTCCTTATATTCCTGAAATTACTAACAATATTTTTATTAGTTATAGAGAACTATTTTACTTTCTGCCCTATATTTTCATTGTCAATTTAGTTATATTGCAGAACAATATTTTTATACTGAAGATAAAGTTGATATGTAAAATATCTAAATTATTGTCAGCATATAATACTTATACTTTATTGAGCACCTGCTGTACTGTACATTGCTTTCTAATTACTTATGTCACTCTTGGAACATTGCTAGATAGGTCTATTTTCTCAATACCCTTATACAAAAATTATCAAATTTGGTCTCTATTTTTCAGTTGGGTGTGTAAGAAAGTAAATGTATATATTCATTTATACCTACATTTTTACACTCAGTCATTCAGTAAATATTTTTTGAATACCTGGGTTAACTACTGAGAACAAAATGATGAATGAAACAGACACAATACTTATCCTCAATGAGTTTTCATTCTAGTGGGAGCTGAGTTCACAAAAGGATTTAAGCAGTAGAAAGTTATGCAAACTATCATGAAACCATATCAATTAAAAATGGTACAAAAGAAAAGCCTGGATTTAACAAGGACTCAGGAATAACACTAAGTATAATTTTATCATAATCTGCTTATTTTAAAGGGTGTTGGGGGAAATTGAATAAAATTATATGTCATAAGCCTTGTGCAATACCTAGTATTTTATAAATGCTTAATGTGATGTTGATATTAATAGATTTTTTTTTAGTTATAAATATTATCAGTAGTATTAGCATTAGTATATATGGAACCCACACCTGGCTGGGGCTATCGAATAGTCAATGCAAGGGATAAATCTAGTAAGCCAAACATTTTTTTAAAAATTCATATAGTAAAAGCAGCAATCATTCCAGAAAAGCACCAAAAATATCTCTGGTCCTAAGACTACACTGAAATTTTTCCCGCTGTCCAAAGTGGTTGATTAAAACTGTGGCATCATTTTTATGTTAGACTACATAATGACTGCATGTTTTTCATAATGCTCCTCAAAAATACTGAAAGAGACCACATCACCATAATCATATGGATGGATGTAGTAAAATGGGATATCATATCTTTACTTTTATAAAGCATTATTTGATAATAAACAACTAGCCCTTGTATCTTTATAAACACAGGAACGACTTTCTGTAATCATAAAAATAGGATATGTTCAGTAATAAACAAATGAGGATTATTTATTAGTGTTTATTAGAGGCCATTGTGATGGTTAATTTTTATGTGTCAACTTGGCTGGGAAACTGTGCCCAGGTATTTGGACAAACATTTTGTGAAGACATTTTTGACTGAGATCAACATTTAAATGAGTGGACTTTGAGTACAGCAGAGTATCCATAATATGCATGAGCCTCATCCAATCTGGTGAAGACCTTAATAGAACAAAGACTGACTTCCCTGAGCAAGAAGGAATTCTGCTAGCAGGCTGCTTTTAAAGTTGAACGGCAACTCTTCCCTGGACCCCCAGGGTAGTTTACCCTGCAGATTTTGGATTTACCAAACCTCCACAACCTCGTGGGCCAACTCCTTAAAATCTCCATTTTCTCTGTCTCTGTTTCTCTGTCATTCTATGTCTTTCTCTCTGTCTTTACACACACACACACACACACACACACACACACACACACACACACACACACACAACTGGTTGGTATGTTTTTCCAGAGAAACCCAACTAATACAACCAAAGTAATACAACCGTGAACATAATTTGCAAAAATATCTGGTGAATTGGTAGTCTGAATAAATATGAATATAAATTAAATATAAATTAAATACAAGTGTCTTTGGGGTAACTTAACTAACTAAAAAGATACCAAAGTAAGTATTGTGCATTGAGGTAAATCAAGAGCAGTGAATCTAGAGTGGATTCAATAAATCAATGAATTGATGAATCAATGAACAAATGAATGAAAAGTGAACTGCAACAAAACTATCAGGTTTGACCAATAGGAAAAAAGGAAGCATGAAATAATTAAACTACATTGAGCACAGACTGGTGCTTAGTAGTGGGAAAAGAAAAATAAGAAAAGATGAATAATACAGAAATATTCCCATAGAAAAGTTTTGTTAAATAAAAATCTGAAACAAAAACTAGCCAGTTTTCTGCAAGAGTTTCTATAGATCACTATCACAAAAACTGCAAAAACATTTTCTTGAAAACTAAATTTGGCTCCCTTATTGAGTGTCTAGTGTGTGGTGTGTGCTATAATGAGTGAATGAACTCTCTAATCCTATATGGCAGGAATAACATCTCCATTTTATGCACTGGGTAACTGAAGCTGAAAAAGTTAAGCAACTTGCTCACAGTTACATCATTAAAAAGTGCTGCAAAATACATTCAAATTCAATCATATTTGCTCCACAACCATCTTCATAACACAGTATGGTGAGGAAGCATAAGAGTTATCAAAAAGAAGTTTTAGATTCTTAATCTCAAGTGACTTTTAAATAAGTGAAGAATCACTGTCTATCCTGTTTTAGATTAGATCTTTTTTATATGAGTATAAAAAACAGCTAATTTTCTGAGGGTTCTTCCAGGTTTACTATTGTACATTTATTCCTGCAGTAGTTAGTTTTTAGTGATTTAGCTAATCTCCTAGATAATAAAATAAATGAATCTTTTTTTTTTTTAAATAAAGGGTGGGGCGGTAAGTGTGCTCAGGATATTTAAAGCAGCAATCAAAAGTTATCAAAACTACACTGCTGGTCTTTAAAAAAAAGTAATTTTGTTTGAAAAGAATCTTTATACCACACAAAGTATGCATTTTCTTTCTTGCATACATTTTCCTTCTATCATTAAACCATACTTTTGATCTCAGCTCTCTAGGGAACATTCTGATTTTTAAAATAGAACTGCCTTTGTCTTCCTCTTTATGGACTTAATTTTCACTAAAAACCATATAATAACAAACCAATGTGGGTCTTGTTTACAGACACTGAAATAATTATTGCTGTCACAAAGGGAATTTTAAAGGGGCTTATTCCATTTGTAGGTAAGTATCAACACAGATCCAAACATTGGTATAAAGTCATATGGAGATGCTATACGTATGAAAGATGTAAATTTATTTTTATATATAACTATGTATGTGCCTAACCACATTATTGATTGTATCATGCACAAGGGCAGATTTGGAAGATTTTTTATTTTTTAAAATATCTGTTGACATAGTATGTATAAATACAATTTGTCCTGTAAATAATCTCAGTGTTTTGTTTTATATTAAACCAAGAAATTTATTTCCCCAGAATTAAACAAGTCATTTCACAGGGAATAAGGGTAACAACAGAGGTCAATATAAGTTTTTCTATAATTCCTATTTTTCCTAATAGAGTACCATTGAATAACATAACATGCATCAAGTTAAGGAAGGCAGTGAGGTATTGCCTCTAGAATTGCTTTCATGGAAATAGCTTAGATGTCATTCTCCTATATACCAAATAAAGTAGGGAAGACTGGTTTAGAAGAAAGTGTGTCTACTTTTCAACATTCCTAACTTGGAACACTAATGGGATTAACAGATATAAAAGTTCGGTTGAGAGTTCAGAGTCAGGATATATATTATGTGAAATCCTATGAAAATGTTATTTGACCTACAAAAACGGCAACTCCATATGTCAACCTACATGTAGGTTTTAGAGAACTCAGACTACAATTGTGATATGGCTTAAGAAGCCCTGGTAAAACATTCAAAGGGGAACTCAGAAAAAGGGAAAGTCATTTACAAGCCTCGTTAGCATTGCCCTTTGTGTGTGGTTATCCACAGGATATAGACTGACCTTTCTTGGTTTAGGTTTTTATCAGTTATTAATAATCAAATTTTAATTCGAATTAAAAATCATTCTGCTCTAGTGATGAGCTGCCATTGGGTCACAGAGAGCGGACAGAGAAGAAAACCACAGAAATAGTTTTTGCATAATGTCTCACTGCTATGGGGAGGCAAGATGAGTGAGATAATAAAACATCTAAATGGGAGAACTTTTTCTTACCACTGGGCCAAGAATGGAGAAAGGTGATAAGATACTGGGGACACTATAGCTTTCAAAATGCAGTCCTCCTACTCCCATCAGTATCCTCAGAACCAGCCTCTTCTGCAGTCTCAGAACAAGTCCTTTGGGTGGAACATATGTTTTGTCCTGTTCCAAAAGAGTGATGTGACATAAAGCTGGCCAATTTGAGAGCTGCATAAATCTGGCTACAGATTTTTTGTGGGAGAAAAAAATGTGTGAAGCAATTTAGACCAATGTAAAGAAGCTTCAAAACTTCGGCCAACATGCTTAAGAAAGAATGATCACTCTGCTGGACTTGAACCTGGGAGAATGCAGGTCTGGAGATGTGCAAGTGAGGCCAACATGAAAGAGAGAAAAAAACAAGAAATGGAGAGAAACTGGGGCTGTCTGACATTTTTTTAAGAAAGGAAAAAACTGTATTAAAGTTGCAATACTCAATATATAACAATAACAAAAGACAAATACAAGTCATGTTTGACTTTTGCAATTACAAGAGGTAGTCAAAGTGGTTACCATCAGCATCCAGACACTTTTTCTTTTTTTTATTATCATTAGTTTCAAGTATACGAAACAGTGCAATAGTTATCCTTTTCACTCCTGATATTTATTAAGTCTCTGATTTCAGCTATGCCTAAGACATTACTTTTCAATTATATGGGTTTAAATTCCTTTTGGTTCAAGTAAGTTTCAAGTAGATTTTCTGAATTTTCCTCTTGAAAGAAAGTCCTGATCAATACATAGGGAGAATGAGATGACCAGAAGAAAATGAGAACATCCTAATTTACCTCCTTTTGAATATGCTCTCAGGGACCACACGCTCCTTAGGAGGTCTCAGCATTTGGGGATATTACTGGCTGACAGTAGCTATTTACCTTGCATTGTGCACAGGCTTACAAAATAATAACATCATTACCCTTTAGAATCAAGAGAAAAGTCACCGTGAAATTCCTTTACACCATTTCTCAAATGGCACCTATTCTTGTATCATAATGGAGACAAATAGAACTCCTACCGCATTCACAGACCCATCATTTTTCAGACCTCTTATTGAAAAACTTGGTTACTATCTAGACATTTTACAAGTGTATTCAAAACTTATTCAATTTGAATTTTTTTCTCTGTAAGTAAATACAGCATTCTTATAGCCTGTGCTTTCATTCTCCTTTCTGAAACGTCCTTTTACACATTTCCCCCCATGAAAAGTTTATCTTTCTTTAAGTTCAGCTGAAATATCACCATGTCAATGAGATCTTGAGTATCATCTTTCTCTCTCAATCCACATCATAAAACATGCATATATTCCCTTGATTTTACTGCCCATAAATATTAATTAAATGCTTATTAATGTGTCCAATGCTATGTTCATTTCTGAGGATTAAAAAAAAAGCCTAGACTATATCTCTTCCCTAAAGACACCTATAGTCTAAGGATAATTACAAATACGTATATTAACAATTGACCAGACTCAGAAAAGAGCTTCCAAATACATAATTGCAACTGAAAAAATCAGAAGGAAACAGAAGATACATGAGTTGTAGGTAGAGGAGATGAGAGGTGAAAAGGAGCGATTCTGGTGACACAGGTAGGAGATATCAGGTCATGAAGATGCCTTCATGCCCAAGAGAAAGATTAGAATTTATTATGAAGTGAAAAGAAGAACTATTGAATGATTTTAAGGAAGAATGTAGCATGACCAAGTTGCATTTTAATGCTCACTTTGGCTTGAGGAAGATTCATGAATAGGTACTCTTTCACATTAACTTGCCTGGGACGGTTCTGGTTCATGCTTGTAGTAATTACAAATTGCTCTCTTTCGTTCTCAAAAGTGTCCTATCTTGGACAGAAAATTATGTGGTCATCTTAAGAGTGAACTACCCTGGAGAAGAATTAAGCTGCAAGCGGTAAGAGAGGCCAGGTGGAAGTCTGTTGCATTAATGTAGCCTAGGAAGAAAAGCACCTGAACTACATTAGTGACCAGGAACATGAAGCAAAACTGGGATGCATTTTTTTCTACCATAACCAATTACTTGTACCTAGATTTAGAAATTAATGCATTTTGTTATGTGTTAGGATTCATTATTTATATGTTTATTTTCCTCATTCAATCTTAAATTTCTTGAGGGTAAGAACTACATCTTCCAATTGTGTTTTTCTTCAGAGATTAGTGCAATGCCTTGACAAACTGCTTACTGAATAAGTGTGTATTGATTTGAACTCATAAAATTTTACCACTACATTTACAAAGAAAAATAAGTGATTAAAGGCCTTTGTAGGGTTCTTTATTATTCATGAGAAATGAAATTTTATCCTCATGAGTTAATGACATGCACAGTGTATGGTTTTAACCCCTTTCTCCCTAGTTCTATTAGATGACTTCATCATATTGGGCCATCAAATGAGGTTGCTATTACTTAAAATTAACTCACAGTCCTGGTATCAAAAGAAAGGGTTTTGATCACAACTTGACTGAAGGGAGGCATTGGGCTTGATAAACAGTACTGTGTCAACAAAAAATATTTGAACAACTAAATTCTCCATATTTGTATACTTGGCAAAGATGAGTCTTGGTTTCTTCTTACTCTGTATTTCCAAAGTATCTTATACATTCTTTTCTATGTGATTCATAACAGTGTATAAAAATTACTTGGGCATGTATCCTTGTGCTCCTTGAGTAAAAACTATAACTTATATATTATTATATTATAGATTATAAAACTATAGCTTATGTATTATGTAATATTATATTAGATGAATGACACGTACCTCAGCCAGGTTTTTATTCCTCTGAAAGCATCAGTGTCTAAGTAATTACCGTTACAGAAATGATGCCTTAAACTAAACCATCAAAACAACAATCATTCTTTTAAAATACTATCAAAGTAAAGGGATGAAATTTAGAATGGCAAATTTGTTATTATATGCAAAATGAAGCAAGCATCAAATAAGGTTGTCTATCAACAGTCCATGTTATAATGAGTAGATCCCCAAGCACTGCTATAATTAACATCCAATATAAACTTATAGTGTTCAATTTAAGTTTTCATCTCAAATTAAATTGTTTTATGGTTTCCTGGGGAATCGCTGTCTGAAGTTTATCAGCAGGATAACTATGATTCTATACACGGAATCTTGCATGAAACAGCAAATTTGCTGCTCCAGAATTCAACATTTTTGTCTTCTTTCAGGATTGGGATTTCTCACACCCTGAAATATATACAATTCAACAATGTGTATTCTAGGTCACATTTCATTAGTAATGCTAAGAGCATAATTGCTTAGCAGGTATCCTCAGTGTGAATCAAGCTGACACCCACCCTTTACATTTTATGACCACATTTATTCCCTGTCTGTTTTTTCCAGAACTCAATAAAATTTATTTATGCCAAAAACTTTATGATGGATCTATAACTCCCTTATATTTTGACCTACTTTTCCCCAACAACCTTAAAAGGTCCTGACCTCTATTATCAAAATCTCAATGCAGATGGAAGCTCTGATGAGATTCTAATTAAATGAAAACCTTTCTGTAATTATACATGTTCACTATTTAATGAGAATCTTTCTATAATTAGAAATTTATTTGGACACTTTAAGATTTCACAGGCTGTTGCTGTGGTGTCCTAATTCAAACATTTTTCATTCATGAGGGGGCAAAGTTCTCTTCCCCACAAATGTATCACTGCCAAGGGAAATTTCTCCTTTAATTAAGTATACTATATTGTTGAATGATGACTCACACAACTTATTCTCACTTTTCCTTTTTTGTTCTTAACACACGGCCAAATTGGTACCCTAAGAGATACAATTTCACATTTTCGGTTATATAAAAACTGTTTATGGGTGGTCAAATGATATTCTAATTACCAATGAAAAATAGTAGTCACAATTTACTTTAGAAAGAGCCACATAATCCTTTGAGTCTGTTGGGGGTAATGGGGACAAGTGGCCAAAGAGAGAAAGAAGAGGAAACTGCATGTGCAAATGTCTTAATTGGCTAATGATTGGACTTGGGGGTAGGGAGATGGGACGCCCGAGAAATTCAGTTCACCGTGGCGAGGCTTTCTCTAGAGCTCTCTTTTATGTTTATTTCCTCTCTGTATCTTCAATCATTTCACGATAAATCAATTTTGTTAAATAGCTTGTTCTTGTTCCCTCCTCAGTACCCTAGGAAAACCACACGCTTTCCAGACTCCTTCATTCACAGGAAACAAAGTTTTCCTCACAAGTAGATGGTTCCACACTGTGAACCAGATAGTCATAAAGGACAAAAGCAGATGCTGGGAATAAAGGTGGCTGCAGGATTCCCACCAACCAACTGGGCAGTGTCTGAGGAATAGCCCTTCCTATGCCCTCAAAAACACATTTATGGCTTCTGTTTGTTGGCCTGCCATTGCTTGAAATCAATTTCTTTCTTCCCCAGTTGGGGGAATGTCAAAATTCTTTTTGTCCACTTAGAGAATCGTAACATTTCCCATCACTGAGAATACACTTCAGCAACTTTAGTGCAACACCTGAGGAAATGAAGACACTGAGTGAAGACACAGAGCAATAGTCTCCAAATCTTAAAGCTCCCAAATCAGTAGAACCAGAAGTACCTGATAGTCAGCTCAGCTTCATGGAGGAATTGGAGTAGCATTAAGGAAAGCGTATCAACATAAAGTATAAGCTGACCCAATGCTATTTGTCTTGAGTGGATGCAGCCATTTTACTGGTCTCCCATGGAATAAAATATAAATAGATGGATATACTTGTGTAGCTTTCTAGTAAATATAAACTTACGAACTTTAAAAAAACTTGCAGTCTATTTCTGGTCCCCAACAACAAAAAAAATTATTAAGCAGTAACAAATGTTATTTGAATGTTTAAATAATGTTATGGTTACTTTAATCAAAATCACTTGAGAATTGTATATTAGCACATAAAATAAAGTTAAAAAGTTTATTCTCAATACCACCCAAATATGTGAGAGTCAATAAGCAAATGAAATATGTAAAAACCTCCTTTATAAGATTAATAGTGTCTAAGAAAAAAATAGAGATATTGTTGGCAATGCTTATAACCTTAATCCCACTTGTTTAGCAGGTGTTTCTTTGGTATCTAGGCATTGCTGCTATAGTATTTTACCTTTGATATGCTGTGAATCATGAGAATTTTGTTTCATGTGTATGTTTAATTCTCCCAATTAGATTTTCAAGTAGTTTGAGAATGAGGCGGTGTGTTCTTTTATATCTTCTGTGAGCCAAGGAAAGAGAGTGATGGAAGTAGCCAGTTCCTCCACGTTGAATGTTAGTATAGTAATTTAAAAGTGTCCCTTTTCAATGCAGAAGCTTAACCACGTGAAAATGTAAATGGTTTTCTAGTGAAAGCACATAATTTTCAATCCATCAGATGTTTTATGTTTAAAAAATAGGTGGATGGTTTGATTATTCTAAATGCACATATATGTTGTCCTGTATTAGAGCTTTCAAAATTTTTCAAACAAAAGTACTATATCCATTATTTACCCTAGAGTATTTAAACAGACTATTTAAAAATTTTCCCTCTCAATTTATTTTTCTCAGTGACCATTATTTACTCCAAGAGAAAGTTCAACTTTATGGATAGCATCATTTATTCATGACAGAATGAATCTTTTAAATCTGATAAAAATTACAAGGTTATAAAGTATATTAAGTCCTCTAACAGATGACTTAACTTCTACACTTTCTGACATTTTCTGCAATAACATTTTATTTTAAATGTCAACCATACATAAATTCAATCTCGTCACAGACACTGAGATGTTCAAAAGTTCTCAATTTTAGACAGAGGGTGGGAAAAATCAGGCCAGAGAGAGAGAAAAAAAGAATAACTTTAAAAGCCTGTATCTGAAATGCCTTCAAATGTTCATCCCTTCTGTAAATTAAAAACAAACAAACAAAAAAACCCCTGAAATGTGGCAATAAATTATGCAATGCATCATGAATTTTGAATTGCCCTTTGTAATTGTGGCACAATGTTTCAGAACAATGCCATAAAGAAGGAAGTAACAAACACTGTATCTTCCCGTATTTGCAATACAATTTCTTTATATATTTAAAGAAAAATAACACTACAAATTTAAATTAAAGCAAACTATCAATAGTTTAGAAGTGAGATAATTCCTAAAATGCTCAATAAGTACATTTACTTCTGATTTCATACTGTTTAGAGACTATAGATATAGATATATAGATATAGATATATCTATATCTATATATCTATATATCTATATATCTATATATATATTTTAGGATCTATGAGTTTACAGCTAATTGTGATATGTAACTAGAACAATTTTGTTATTTTTAATTACTATAAAACTTTGATAATGTTTTGTGCATCTTAGCTATTAGCTATTTTATATTAATTAAAATTTTCAATATTAACTAGTTAAAATGATTTTTCTCTAGGATTTTGCTTTTGTCTTAAAAAAAGGTAGATAATTACAAATAGCTGGTGATATTACATATTTAGTCATAAGATTACTTATCAATATGTCCATTTTTCATAGTTATATTCACTACTTTTTAGATGAATTACTAGAACTCTATTTCTATTCTCTTTTTTCCCTGCTGGGGGCAATGTCCCTCCATTACTCTTTAGGAAATGACTAGAAACTACTCACAGTTACAGAAGCAAAGTGTTCTTTTAAGCAACAATCTCAGTCACTAAAGTGAAATGGGGGCAGCATGCCAAATATATGTCCTAATAAAATATTTTAACAATTGCAAACATGTAAAATTTTATCGCTCATTTCTACAACCTGCATTGTAAATATTTTAATGGTTGCAATAATGAATAGGGGTGAATTCTTTTTTCCCACCTGCATGATAATTTTATATAGAAAGTGCTTATTATTAAAATCCTTAGAGCCCCCTAAAACTAACTATACATTTTCTTCTTGATACTTCTTATATGTTAACTCATAAGTTGAAGGAACAGAAGACAAAAAACGAGTAACAGATTGTAAAGAATATTCTTATTTAGCTACAATAAAAATTATGGCAGCCTATGTAGTTACATTCTTATTTCACATATTAAAATTAGTATTTTATGTTTAAATTCAATTAAATTCATTTAAATTCATTTTGTAACATTTATAATTATTTAAGAATGATGTATAGTGATAAAGTACAATCTATTTTTTAAAACCTATACTAAGAAAATTATGACATAATTATGAATTGCATTTCTTATTTGATTTACATAACTATTTTTATGCTGCTTGCATTTAATTTTATATACAGAAACAACTTGCTAAGCTTTTATTGCTAACTCATTAAACACACACACATACACACATACACACACACAATTAAACATAGAGAAGAGTGATAAAACACTATGCTTTACAGTTTTCAATGCCTCAAGCAGATTTAAAACAGCAAGAAAAATATGATTTTTCCCTTTATCCTTTAGGACTTCTCTGACAATTTTGGGTTAGGGTGCTCTTTCTCCTTTTTGACATTAAACAACATATTTTTGGAGTTATTTATATACACGATTATAATCCACATTGCATTTCCTTTTGTTCTGTTCACATTTGTCCTTTACTCACCGGAACCTCTTAAAGACTATGGTGGCAAATTTAATTTTTATTATTTTTCCCCATGGTTTTGCCAATGCTAGCAGATTCTATAAGTGAGGTATAAAACAAGGTCTGAACAAATCTGATCATTTCCTCATTAAATTTTAAGGAAGCATGTATTTCATCTACAGAAATAAATGAACACTCCAAAAGATTAGCAATTTGGTTTTTTACATGCATTCAAAATTTGATATCACCATATAGCTTTAGCACTTGGACCATTTTGGGTTAAGAGAAGGAAGTGACTATAAGACATTACGCTTTCATCATGGAATCAAATTTCACGCACGCGCGCGCACACACACACACACACACACACACAATGGCTCGATCATAATTTACAAAATATACTTAAAGATAGAATGAATCACAGGAAAGAGTAAGAATCGAGACTAAGAAAATCCCTATTACTACTAATCATGATGAAGGGGTTCAGAACAAGCCTCTCCAAAATGGGCCACTTTGGAATATCGACTATTTTGAGCTGAAGGCAATCAAGACCCAACAGATTTGAAAAAAATGTTTAACTGTCTAAAACATATTTTAGATAAGGGCCCTGGTCCCAGAGGAGAGCTGTCCCCAGGGATAAATACAAACAATATGGGTAAGTTAGGGGGCTAAGGGGAGCTGGCAGGGCCTGGAGATCATAGTCCTGTCTGTGTCCCACAGTGTCTGCGTGGCATGGCAAACATGTGTTTGCCAAACATTTGCTCTTCACATTTCCTGTAAATTGTCTTGCTTCCCTTTGAAATCCTAGATGCTCACGCCCTTCTCCTTAGCACAGGGTGGCATAGAAACCTCAAAGGCCTGACTGCCCGTGGGTATCATATGCTTATGGGAACCCCTACATACATATTTCATTTCTCCTGTTAATCTGTCTTATGATAATTTGATTATAGGCCAGCCAAAGAACCTAGAAGGGAATAAAGGGAAAAAAAATCCCCCAAACAATGACAAGGGTAATAATCAGGGATACGCTGGGCATATTTGTCCTGATGATATAGAGAGGCTGCAAGAATCAAAGTGCAAGCCTTTGAAGTTCTCTGGATATAGTAATAGTATTTATCACCCACGATATGGTGGAGATTATAGTTACCTACTATGGCTAGTCTAAATTATTACCCTAAGAAATTAAATTATTGGTTAAAAAGGATGAGCTTTTTTTTTAAAGGGGAGCTATTCAGTTAACGTAATATGAGGAAACTTACCCCTACTTCTTGAACCTCCAAACATCCAAGATCTGAATGCAAGCAAGTGTGTGTGAGGAATAATTTTGCAAGTCCATTCAAGAACTGCCTAGGAATATGTCTGTCCTAGCACATGAACTTGAGTACTTAGGACACTGTGGCAAGTGTCCTAACTGAAAATAGTTATTAACAATTTGGATTATCCAGTTAGCTCTCCTTGCCTCAATACCATGCCAAACAAGCAATTACCCGATTAAAAAAAAAAAAAGTCTTTCCATGTTATTTGGCCCAAAGGAAAAATATGTATTTTTCATACAGATAGCAGCATTCTGTTATGTATGACACTGGTGAATTAAAATTAATAATTTATTATGTTAGTTTATAGATCAGTCTCTTACAAGCTTTAGATAATGAGAGTCCAGCTTTGAGTGATGAGACCTTTCTAACTGTGTGAATATCATCAAGAGTTTCTGCCTCTAAAAATGAGGAATACACTCCTTGATAAAATAAACTTTTATTTATTTTGGCAAGCAATCAATAGTCATTTAGCAAGGATGAGTGCTGTAATTCATTGCTCTTTATTTTATGTATGTAGTATGTATGTATATACAGTTATGAATAGAGTCATTAATAAGACTTAGCAATTGTATACAGATTTATTTCATCTGGAAATAAGGATGGACTGAAAACTGTATATATCTGATTGCTCCTCCAGTCATAATTTAATTTTTTATTTCTAGTTTACTGTAAGAGTTCTCTTGAACGTTCCATCAAAAGCTCTATTTCAATATATTTAACAGAAAGTAAAATATTCTATTTGAAATTTGGCACTCCCTATAATTGTTAATTACATGATTGTCTCTCTAATTGCTCAGGCTTAAAATCAGAGTCATCTTTTAGCCCTTTTCTCAACAAATCATAAGCTTTAGAAGACAGGCAGAATTGAATTCTGTGACTACATGCCATTTATTTAATTTCTCTCAGCCTCCATTTCTTGTGTATAAAATGGAGCACTTAAAGTACTTCTTTAAGTACTTGAGGGGAAAAAATCTGATGATGCCTGCATGAAACTGAGCACAGTTCTGGCTCAAAAGAAAGACTCAATAAATGACTGGTTAAAGAAATTGGGAACAAATTACAATGCTGATGTAACTGGGCAGCAACATGTGCCACAGTTATGCCAAGAAGATAGCTGGCTTTTTTTTTCATTAATCTACAAAATTTTTAAATTTTTGCGGAAAGATGCCAGTCAGGTATCAGTCTTTGCAGACACTGCAAATGCTGGATGGATATTTAGCTGTATGTACAATGAAACAAAATTCAAATGGTCACCGTTTTTAAAGTAATTTTGAATTTGGCATATGGCACTGGAAAGCCAAAAAAAATGTTAGATATATTAAAACATTGTCATAACATGTCTGAGCTGAATAGAATCTTAGATGTCATCCAAATTTCTTCTTTCATATTTGAGGCTAGTGAGAGTTGAGTAGTTAGACTCAGTTTGCAAGGTCAAATGACAGTGCATAAGCTAGACTCAATCTGTTCCTTCCTACGTCATGTTTTTGTGTTTTTTTTGAAGGTCAATGACTATATTTCTTACATCTCTCCCCACCAAATGTTATTCTAGGATCCACTGGCATTTGTTAAAGCTCAAATGTAATGTAATAATATAAGCCTTTAACGTACAAAATATCAAATATGAAATTCTTGTAATAACCATGTTCAAGTAATAACTTCACATCCTCACAGTCTTTTTTACATCTCTATCAAAATATAACCCCCTCCCATTTTTTAACAACTCAGATCTACTTAGTAAAGTGTTAATTATATATTTTTAATATTGATTTGATTTGCATGAAACATACATCATATAATGCTGTATATGGTGTTTGTAAAAATAATTAATGATTTTAGAAAATAGTATTTCTAAGTGGGGTATAGGTAAATTAGGTAATAAAGCAATAGGTATCTTGTCATATTATCTTCCCATATATCACTATTAAAATTATAATGACAGCATTAAAAATTTTGTATGTGTATGAGGATTTTTTTTCCTCCCTCACAGAAAACAACAATGCTACATTGAAAACAAAATTAAAGAAAGCAATTTTTAGTAGAAAAAGAATGGCATGTGAGCCAGAAAAGATACATTAATATAAATACCATTCAAAATTTCTTCCAGGTCCTATATATTTATTGTTTATTTATTTACACAGATGTTAACATCTTTAAGTCTTCTGTATTGAGGCAATTTTTTATTAGTTCTTTAGTTCTTGCCATTAAGACAAATATTTTGATCAAACATTTTCATTTGTAGGAAATAAAAATGTGTCTATGTTTTTTTTTATATGCACTGCAAATATCATCTAATCTTTTAGAGATTTTTAGATTTTGTAACCTTTCATACAGTCAAAAACTCTAATTTTTCACATGAGGAAGCTGAGACCCAGAGGGTTAAGTGAATGTAGCAGAGCCGGGACTAGGAATTAGCGTATGCCGTGATAACTGCATGTATACTTTTAATCTCTATATTTATTGCTGGAGAGATTTTATTCATTATTTGATTTCTTGTTTTTGCTCAACCCTAAATTAGTTTCATAAGGAAACCTTTGGTAAGAAAAAAAATAATTCTTAAAACAAACAAAATCTAACAATACATAGCAACCACAACAAAATTCCATTACAATGATTTTGAAAGGAGAATCTCAAAATAATATTGTTTGTAAGGTGTAACTGTTAACAATTCTTCAAGTGCACTTCCATGATTTTCTTGATTCTACTGTGTCCACTTAAAGTTTTTCCTCCCATAGGTATTCCATTTTCTCCTGTACTTTGAGATTAACATCAAATATTAGCATCTCAATAAAGTATGACTTGATTTTGTACTAATAACTTACTGTTTTTAAATTTTTACAGCACATTTTCCTCACTTATATATGCTTATTATACACTATGTGACATTTTAGTTAAGAATATATATATATATGTATACATTATATATATATATATATATATATATATATAACTTTCTCCCTTCAACAGAATTTTAGAATTTTAGATTTATTGAGAGAATGGATTAAGTCATATATCCTGCCCTGCCCTCAAGCCATTTAACACTCAATGAAACATTTTCTAAATGAAAGAGGCTGCTCTCATATTTAAAGGGGGGAACAACCCTAATCTGACAAATGTAAGTATAACAGATTTGTTTCAGCTAACATATAAAATATAAAATAACTATGGTAAACTAGCACACCTTTCTAAGTAATAAGTAATCTAAATTATTTCTTCAAAACTATAAAGCCTTTAAATTCCATACTCATTATTTTAATTGAACCTGCTAAAAGATTAATGCATGCCATAAAAGGTAGAAATAAAAAGCAAGAAACATGAAAAGGAACTAATGCAAACGAGGACGATCAAGATAATAATATTTTTGTTCCAGACTTTGTGTTTGAGGCGAAAGGAAAAACACCATCAGGTTGGCAGTGCGATCATTAGAGGTTTTCAAGATACACATAGACAGGACTGTGCGTGCCCCGTCCATCGCCCTCAGAAATCACCCTACAAGACGAATGTGGCCACTGTGAACATCAACGATGCTGCCCCAAGTCGCACTTTTTTTCCTGGCTGCTCAAACATAGTCATCCCGGCCAGAATGTTAATGCTGCTATTAGCAGCCCTCAGCCAAAGACGGATGAGAAGGCAGTGGATAAATATTCCAGTGGTTTGGGTTTATTTAGGATAAATCTGAGGTGGGTTCTACCTCCCAGAATTCCCCATCCAGCAGACTGCAGTTGTCCGCAATGACAACTGGATTGATGACATCCTTTGCTCTCTTCTTTTCCCTGGCTTACTTCCTTACTCCTGCACTGGTAATTCCTGGGATCACAGATAGCCTCCCAAATAAGCTAATTTCACTCAAATTCTTATTTCAGAGTTTTCTTCTGAGAAAAACAAACAAACAAAACAAACCGAGATGGTAAATTTTGCTAATGACATATTTCAGATAAACATTTTCTAGTTCTTCCTATTTAAAATGTTGGCACTTATAAAATTTCTTGTCTTATGAGTCTTCTTTATGTTTACAGTCTATGAAATCCCTCTTGACCTAACAAGCTAGAGTCCAAAGTCGACTCTTATATTTACAGATGACCCTGTAAAATGTTTTTCTCACACAGCCTTCCAAATATAGGTATTGGGAACACGAAACCTGTCAACGTTAGAGTTGAATTTAGAAATTTGACGAAAAGAAATATGATGTAATAAAAAATATACTCATACTGCAAAATTTGATTCATGAAGAGAAAGTTATTGACTGCTGATCTAGATAGCAAAATTACATTTTTACTGATATAAAAAATCTGAGTTGAAAAACTTTTAAAAATGGTATTATGCTACATTTTAGGTGAGTTTCTTCGGCTGATTAAAGGAAAACTTTATCATAAAGCTGCAAATTATAGTTAATCATACTGCTTTGAATAATATCCCACTTTTTATTTTCAAAAAAGATTTGAAAAAAATCTTTTCAAATATAACTTGAAAATTGGTTTTCCAATTGATAAAATAAATGCATGTACCATATTACATCAATTCAGTGAATTCCTTTCATTTGTAAACAGTCAATGCATATATTTACTCATTTCATTCATTCATTCATTCATTCATCCATCCAAAAACATTAGCTCAGTACCTAATATCTGCTATTCTGCTAATAGAGAAAATAGGACAGTGTGTTATTCTGTGTTTTAGAATCTAGTAGGATTTTAATTGAACTTCTTATCACACTTAAATGCTGAATAGTACAAATGTTTAATTTTACTTTGGTTATCAAAGAGATTTCATGACAAAATGCATAAAGTGTAACTAAATATATCTTTTAGGTAAAAATCTGAAATATATTTGAGATAGTGCATAGATTTATAAAATATATTGTGATAAAAAAGCAAAGTTATAACACAAGTATTTTATACTTTTGGTATTTATCAAAAGATAACAGATCTTTATTTTTATTTTGTCCTGAAACATTAATTGCAACAGATTTATAAATGGCCTAATTCTGTATTAAGTTTCAGCAATAAAAACTTTATTACAACACTTGTTATGAGAAATGTGACATAAAATTTTAAAAAGCAATTACCAAATATTGTGCTTATTGTCTTGGCCTTGAAAGGTTTTTTTTTTTTCAATGATTAGCATGCCTATGTAATTGTAAGCACTCCTCTGGCTTATGTTAAATTGTATGCTTAATAATTTAGGTAAAAAAGCATGAAACCAAGATAAGAATTGAAACAAACTATTTCCTCACTTCCCCCCGAAGATTCATAAATCTATTAAAATAAATGTTTACACTATTTACTATCCCAGGATTCATTTACAGTACGTTAAATTACTAAATTTATAATGCATAGGGTTTCAGGTCTTCAGAAATGCTAGTTGCTTTCTTACTCTCTAAAGATAAGAAATAAGGTCTTTTCTTATAAGTAACTCTTAACCTTAACAAAATTTCATGCAATCTTAGTTAAGAAATATTAAAATCTCATGTGCTACTGCATTATCCCCGGGAAAAATGTAGGATGAAATATAACGCCTGAACTTTAGATATGTCAATAAATTTATCTGGTCAATTTTATTGGAAAAACTTGAAACAAAGTTCAATGGAAATGCTGATTTTAAGAATTCTTAAGTATTTGATGATTTATATTAATTAATATATAGTATTTTTAAAAATACAACCAGAAAAGTTTAAGTATGTTCCAAACAGATAAAAATAATTCTTATATCTAAATGAAGTCAGAAAACAAAATATGATTTCCCTAAGGGTAGAAATACTGCTTACCTCTTTGATTCTCCAGAGAGTTTATTCTGGGAGTTGGCTATAGTAGATGTCACTCAATCAGTGTTAGTTAAGAGAACTTCTATGTAAGAGCAAGAAGCTAATGGAAAATGAATAAACTCATAAGAGGAAATAGTATGTAAAAGTGCTCTATAAAGAAAAATGTTTCGTCAATTTGAAGCTTTATTCAACAAATGCCTACATGTCACTCGTGATATGACGAGTCATGAAATAAATGTGGTTTTACTGTATCTACTCATAAAGGGTTATAGGTATCCTTTATAATCATTTTATTTTATAAACCTAATATACTTTATGCATTTACTCATTTAGAGGAGGTCTGGATTTCTGATTTATAAATCTAGATGTCTCTTATTTATGTTTTAGATCTATGCCCTATATTTACTTCGTAGAACGAAAGACAAAGGAATTGCTGAAAAAAATCTAAATCAACTATTTTTATTTGTACAGAAGGGATGAGGCAAAGGGAGGCCTAAAGTGAAAAATGGGCTGATTTATATCTGCTGTTACTCTATGCGACTCACTAGAATCATTTTATGTTTATACCTTTATAGCTGGAAAAACACTTTCTATAAACCATTTTGGCTTCCTCACTACTGAATGTGATAGATGTGGATGATTTTCCAGACATGAAAATAGATACAGGGAGAGAATAAGCATCTTGCATACTTTAATAAAGACAGTGAATGGAGAGACAAGACTATGAATTAGCTTTTCCCCACTGGATATCACATGCAGCTTCTCAATAAAGCAGGCATATCTTTAGAGATAAATATTTGTGTGTGAACATATGTGTGTATGTGTGTGTGCATGCACATGTATGTGTGTAAATCAATTATTTTATCATTGGATTAGGCTGGTTATCTGTAAGTCCTAGAATGGCCGAGTGTACACAAGTTAGGGTAAGAGGCTATAAAAAAGTGCTGAGGAGGAGCTTTTGTAAATTAATCCCATTTCTGAGCTGCAAACTGTAGCAAGACTAATGATGAGTCTCAAATGTGTGCCAACAGATCTGATGCAAGCTTCAATTCTCTTTCCAAGTGTTTACAAGTTATTTCCATACTGATGTCTTCTGCTATCACTTCACAATATTTTTGAAGCAGTACACACCTGTTTCCTTCTCAGTCCCCTAACAGACTTCACTCCAATTTATCGATTTCCTTTGATTACTGCATTATGCAGTCATCCAAGTTTGATATTTAAGCTATCAAATATTTTTTTGAAAACTTACACTTCCATCCTTTTCTTCCAATTTTCTCTTCTTTTGTCTTAGGTGTTCTGCTTAGTAACATAGATTTCTATTCCTTTCCCTCTTCTATTCCCTTACTGGTCTAAACTGTTCCAATGGGCATATAGATTTTATGAAAATATAAATTTTCATTTTCTTCTCTTCTTTATTTCCTCTCAAGCTCTCCTTCTTACTCCATCTTTTCCATCTTCTTCTTCTTTCTTCCTCTCTTTTCCCTCTCTGAAGTCATCATTGTCTTCATCATTATCATCATCATCATCATCTTCATCTTCATCACCCTGCTCAATGTTAATTGTTTTTGAACTGTATGCTGAATTCTCTACCAAAATTTTACATACAAGACCTCATCTAAACATCACAGCTACTATATAAGTCAAAATTGATATCACCATTGTGCAGAAAAAGACCAGCTTTTGAGACTAAGAGTGTACTCATCTTACATAGACAAATACAAATAATTTGAGTCCACAGACCTGTTGTAGCATCATGTTTAATCAATACTACCCAACAAAACCATCTACAAATGCCCTATGTAGGTAATGACATTGAAAGACACATATACATCAAAGGCCCATGAAATTCTTTTTCCAAAGTGTAATCGTAGTTCTTGTTGATATATTTCTACTTATTTTAAATACCATTTCTAACAAGTAGGCAGAGCCCCTGAAGAATATAGACTATTATCTAAACTTCCATTTATACCTGGTTGCCAAGAGGAGGGCTTTCTCATGTCAGGTACTCAATATACACAGGTTGAGTAGACCAGTAGGCTTCCCACAATTCCCAAATATAAGTGTCACACAACAATTAGTTCAGTAATAATAATGTTTTTCATCAAAGTCATTATCCATAGTTTTCCCATCACCCAGAAGGAATTTTATGTTTGTTTACCACAAATATATATCAATAATTCCTCTAAAATGCTAATTAAAAATCCTCCTCTCAAGAAACCTTTCCCTTGATAATATTAATATAGTATTTGTATTCAAAATTATATGTTTTATACTTTTTCATTTAATCTCAATTAATCCCTTATTGACAATATCACAAAAATTTAAGGATGGGGACATGCTATATTTCTTTTTAAAATACCTATTTAATGAACTTTACATGTTCACTAAATTCTTTATGAAATATAAATTATATCTCTACCTCTTTTCTTAGCTACAGCAGAAGGCTGAATACTACAGAGCCCTGAAGTGTGTGAATATTATTGGTCATAGAAATTTGTATCTCTTCACAAAGAACATGCACTGTTATCTGTCTATCCGTCCTATATGTAACATGCACAGGTTTATTTGTTGGACTTTTTTTTCCTCTTTCCTATTACAAATTTTACTTGGGGATCTACTGTATGCAAAGAGCAGTGTTTTTCTGTGGAATAATAATAGTAATAATAATAATAATTAATAAATACATAAGGCCAAGAACTTGTCCTGAAGGAAAATGTATTCTCTTGTAGAATATAAAACTGTAACATGGATTGGTAGAAACACATCAGAAAAATAAGTGCCAGAAAAAGATTTTAGGATTTCTTAGTGCGGTATATGTGTTGTAAGAGTAGAGACGTATACCAAGAAGATTTAATGGAGCAGGTGCAATTTTTGAGGCCTGGAAAGATTTCTAAATTCATATCAAGTCGGCATAACATTTTAAAATAGATGAAAAAAGTCAAACGGAACAATGTGCTTCAATCTCAATTTTGTATTTTGATACCATACTACTTTTATCTAGGATTTTTAACATTTTCATGTATATTTCACCTCTTTTTTATAGCATATTTTGTATTCTAAAATTGTTTCAGATGTGTAACATACATATAATACATAAAGTGTGTAAGTATTCTAAGGGTTAAAACCATACCTTCTACTCAGTTTATGTTCCTTGTAATACCAAGTAGCATACTAAGCACATAAGCATTTTTTTTCTCAAAATGTGATTAAAAAACTACCTGCTTCAGAATTATCTAATGTACTGTTCAATGTTTAGGTTACTAAGCCTCATTCTATACCACTTGAATCAAAGTATTTAAAATTCCTAATAAGAACCCCAAGTGATTCCCAGAGAACATTAAGGCTTAACAGCCACTAATACAAAGGGTTATAAGTACAACTTATTGATTGATGCAACACAATGATATTGCTGGAATTTCAAAGCCGTTGTCTTGCCAAACTAATTGGCATATGTTTCAAACTGAGCATACACAAGAGCATGTCTATTCTGAAGGATTTGCAAAGTTATGATGGAAAGGTTGTCTCAAAATGTAAACTAAATACTTCAGGCAAAGATGCTTGAAGAGGGTAAAAAAAAAAAAAAAAGACAAGTGGATGAACAAAAGATCCTGACTCTATGAGTAAGTGCTATGCTACAACTCCCAACTAGTTCCCATATCTCTGGCCTCAAACCCAGCCCAAGACACAGTATGGAGGAACACAAATGAATTCATAAATCCTGGAGAATATTCAGTGAAAAAGTACTCTTGGGAGAGATGTGGACTGAGAAATAAGTATGCAGCCTTAGGAAAGTCAAGGAAGCATTTTTTGAGAGAGGAAATTCTAGGTACCTCCCTAGGACCTTAGCACAGTTCAGAAAAACTACCAAATTTTCCCAAGATATTATGTAACATTATGCAGAGTGTGTGTGTGTGTGTGTGTGTGTGTGTGTGTGTGTGTGTGTGTGTGTAGGAAAAGAAGGATAAGCCAAAACCAACCACAGTGGCCCAGTGGGACACACTCCTGAGTGATGAGTGGAGCTGACTATATGAGGTCATTGATATTATGTAGAAGACACAGTAGAGTCCAGATCTCTACCAGCAAGGGCGGTGCTCAGCCCCACTACAGGTCTTCTTCACCAAATGTCCATAGCCATAGGTCAGAAAAATGGGTAAAAAACAACACACAGACCTCAAAGAGGATTTAGTTAAGAAACAAACTGTTCTTCAAAAGTAAGTCTCAGTGAAAAATACACCTGCTACATATTATATCAAATAAAAGCTCCAGATAGAGTTGCCCTGAGGAAGCATAAGCAAGAAGTGGTATGAAAGATATGCCGTATTTCCCCAGGTATAAGACGCTCCCATGTATAAGACGCACCTTAATTTTGGGGCCCGAAATTTGAAAAACAATGTGTTATATAAAGTTATTGATTTCAAGTTTTATTCATCATAAAATTCATACAACTCCTCATCACTGTCAAAACTCCCAACCATTAGCTTGTCCTCATCTGTGTCTAATGACGAGTCACTGTCTTCATATATTGCCTCGTCCTCAGTTCCATCTATGGCATTTGAAATCTACAACCACTGTATAAGATGCACCCAGTTTTTAGACCCCAAATTTTTCAAAAACACATGTGTCTTATACATGGGGAAATATGGTAGTGCAACACAGTGCAAACAAAAGAGGAAGTGGTAGGGTTGAAATCAATAAAGGAAGGAAGAAAAGAGAAGGAGAACAGAAGAGACAAATATAACGGGCAAAATAATTCCTATCCTGGAATTAAAAGCAATCCAAAGAACAGAAACAAATTATCTGGGTGAGCTACAAGCTCTGGAAGAATTTAACAGAAATATAAATTTTATAAGACAGTGTTAAATGATATGAAGACAAAACAACAGAAGGTGCAAAGGGAGATTGCTTCTTCCAGATAAACAAAGAAAGAAACAAACAAAAAAACCCAGAATATTTATATATCAAAATAGGTTAAAATGGTGGATTTCACTGCAACAACCTCAGGAGCTTTAAAATTACTAAGGTCTTTGTTGCATCAGTATTCACTGATTTATAGTTCTGGGTTACATGCTGGACCCTAAAGATTTAAAAAAGTATTTACAGGTGATTCTAATATACAGCCAGAATTGAGAACCACTGAATTAGAAACACCAAAAAATATGACTGACACATATGGAAACTCAAATAATGGAAAGAAAAGCTTAAAATTTAAATAAATGAATGGGAAAGCCAAAGAATTTGAACAACCAGAAAGCATATAATAGAGACAAAGAAGAAAGAGCCTCCATTGCAAGGATGACTGGGCGTCCCTGAAATGGAGAATAAGATGGAAGAAAACGGTGATCAAAAGGATAATACATGAACATTTTCATGAAATCAAAAGTGACACTGAAGATGAAAATTACACATTACACCAGAAAAATTTTGTACAGAATAATCAGCATCAAGAAATCTATAAAGTAAATTATTCAACATTAAAGGGTAATAAGTAAATAAATTTTAGGCATTCCTGAAGAAAAAAACAAGTCATTTATGGAGGGTGGGGTTGGGGGTGAGGGAGAAGAATCAGGGTAACATCAGTTTAACATAACATTTCAGCCGGAAAGTGTGATACAATCATATTTCATCCAACTAAAGTTAGCAGAAACAGCAATTAGGTTTTTTCATATGTAAAAAGGAAAGAAAAACAAAACAACAAGAAAAAACAAAACAACAACAGCAAAAAAAACAAACAAGGAAACATGACAACAGTAAACCATGTCATTGAAAAACCCAGTCATTCATAAAATTAAGACCACTGCCTTAAGAGTGGTTGGGTACCATTTCATGTGTGTGGAAAGCTAATACTAAAGAACTAAAAAGTATGGATGTTAAAAAACAAAACAAAACAAAACAAAAAAACCCACATATTTCATTTTTATTTTATCAATAAAAATAAGGATAAAGTGAAAGCAATATAACATCACACTATCTCATAGTTTCCAGACCCCTACATATTCTGGTCATTTTACTATAAATACTTTTGGGTTTTTTCTGCACCTTCTAAAAAAGGGGTTGACCAACTTATTCTGTAAAGGGCCTGGTAGTAAACATTTTAGGTTTTGTGGACCATAGAGTTCCTGTCAAAACTTTTCAGCTCTGCTTGTTGTGGCAAAAATCAGCTATAGACAACATGTGTGGCTATGTTAAAATGTAACTTTGTTTCTATAAACTGAAATTTGTATGCATATACTTTTCATGTGTCATAAATACTATTTAATTTTTTTTCTACACTTAATGATAAAACCATTGTTAGCTCATGGGACTTACCAAAGCAGGAGGTGGACCAGATTTCACCTGTCAGTGTATGTCAGCCTGTACTTTAGACCAATGCTTTTCATCTTCAGCACTATTCACATGTTGGGCTGGGTGATTCTTTGTTGTGGAAACTCTCCTATGCTCTACAGTATGTTTAGCAGCATCTCTATCCCGTCCTCTAATATTAGATGCCCAGAGCATGCATTAGACATTGCCAATGTTTCCTGGTTAAGAACCACTGTTTGAGACTATTAACCCTGTATACATTAAGCATAGATAAATTCCAGGTATAAACTTTATTGACAGAGAATTCAGAAGGATGTCCCCCTCTATCTGAACACTAACTGCATTAGGGCATAATGTAATTTAATTTAATTACTTTAGCTGCTTTTTCTAACATTCAGATCAATGTAACATAAATCCAACCCCTCTTTTTGTTTTTAACTTCACTTGAACTAGTTTCAAGTGAATCCTCTAATCTATACTATTTATTATGAGATTTCATTCACATTTCCTGTTTGGGCACATTGAAAATTTAAAATCGAATAAGTGTCACCATTTAAAATATGAAGGTTTTGGGTATAGATGATGTTTAGCAAAATCATGCATGATGCCTCTGTTGTGAGCAGAGCAATTCCTATCAATATTGGTTTAATTTGGAAACCTATAAATAACAAAATGGTTTAAGCATTATCAGGTCTAAATTGCACTGGTTTTCTGATACATTCAGTAAACATGACTTTTTTTATGGGTATATAACTGACATATACTATTCTATAAATTCCAGGAATACATCATAGTGATTCAATATTTATTATACCTTATGAAATGATTCCCATATGTCTAGTTACCATCTGTCATTATAAAAAGTTACTACAATATCATTGATTATATTCCCTAGGCTGTACATGATTTTAAATAGGCCTTCATCTGTTTGGTGAAATCAAGAAATGTAAGCACATAAAGAGAGTTCTCTCAACGAGAGAATTTAAGAAAGAAACTTGGTGAAATGTAAGGCTACAAAAGCCAAAGTTTCGTTTGCTTGTGCGCATGGGTGTGCATGTATATTTCCATGAGGGAATTTGTGTGTGTTCCTCATGATTCTAACTGACTTCTGGGGTGAAAACAATCAGCATTGAATAAATCCTTATTGAGTGACATAACACATATTGCAATATCAACAATTCAGCTGACTTTCCCTTTTTGCTGTTTTTATCACTTACAAATAACATATTAAATAAACTGTACATTTAAACTTTGCCTCTAGTCTAATCATACATGCCTAGATTAATGATTTTATCCATGCATTCCATTAGTGTGAATTGAGAAGCAACTATGTTCTTGCTTGCTAATGGGCACTGTTCTTGGTACTGGTGATCATGATAAAGAATAAAGAAAAATTACTATTCTAAAGACCTATAGACTAGCAGTAGAGATAGTCATTGTGATATCACCATAAAAGCCTTCTAATTTTTTAAAATTATTTTTATTGTGAAATACACATTTTTTTAGAATTAGTTTCAGCTATACAACACAGTGCAATAGTTATACTTTCTACCCCTTGAGGTGACAACCCCCTCCCCCAATCTGCTGCCCCACTTCCCCCTCCCAATATCATACATATCTATTACAAATCCCTTGACTCCACTCCCACACTATACTCCATGTCTCGTGACTACATATATATCATCAATAAATAACAAACAACAAGTGCTGGCGAGGCTGTGGAGAAAAGGGAACCCTGGTTCACTGTTGGTGGGACTGCAGATTGGTGTAGCCATTATGGAAATCAGTATGGAGGTATCTCAAAAAACTGGAAATGGAACTACCATATGACCCAGCAATTTCACTCTTGGGTATATATCCAGAGAAACCCAAGATGCTAATTTGAAAAAAATATATGTACCCCTATGTTTATTGCAGTGCTATTCACAATAGCCAAGACTTGGAAACAACTGAAATGCCCAAAAGTCTTCTAATTTAAAATCAGTAACACGTTTACTTAAAGATGGCATCCCCGTTCTCTTCTGTCGCTTCCCATTACTATCCTTTTCCAATTTCATTCCATGTAATAACATTAAACATCATAAATTTTCCTTTCCTTTCTTCTCTAGCTACTGGAGACACATTAGCTCTTTTGTTTGATGATCAAGTGATTATTAGTGCTTAGAGCTACCTGAGGTTCTATGTGGCCTAGGAATTAAAAATAAAAAAAAGCAATATAAACATAGTAAAATCCATGAGAAGAAAAAATACAGTCAGTATTATGTGATGCTAAATTACGCCACCTTCTGAACATAAAATAAACACATTTTCTTTTGAAATAGTCCTCATAATGTCAATATAACCTCTGGGACCTAGTCCAAGGAGAGTTCTTTCCCAGAGTTAGCTAGAGTCTATCTGTATATTTTATATATAATTTACAGAATTTAAGAATATCCCTTAGTAGTTCTCGAGAATTTTGGAGTACTTGAGGTCAAAATGGAATCTCCGGGATAAGGGAGCCCATCCACACCAGGAAAATGCAATAGAAAATAAATTTAAAACCATGGTTCAACGGACAGTGAAAATCAATGATGATCAAATGGACCATTTTTGCCTCAGAGATTTTTCACTTCTCATTGCATCAAGTTCACCTGCTAATGGTTAACTTGGCATTTTTTCCACATTGGTAAATCTTTCGGTGTTCATTTTAATCACCTGCTATAAACTGTCTATGAGACAACTCTGCTCTGGTTGTCTTGGTGGATGAGAAAAAAACAGTTTTCAAACTGATGCTGAATTTCAATTATTTTTCAAGACAAAAGAAAGAGAGTTGCCAGGCTAATGCTAATTGACTATGATGACCTCCAACTGAACTTGGGTGTAGCTTCAAAAGTTCCTTCTCAATAGAGGGTTCCATGCAGCTACTATATTACATTGATTAGAATTTTTCTGTGAGATAAAAGTAGTTTTTCTCCCCTTTTGAAGATACTGTAGATTAACATTTTGGAATTACTGAGTTCAATGGAATGGCTGTAAAGAAACTAAACCCTTTTACCATTTACTTATAAAAAATATGGGGAATATCCACAGATGAATAAGACTGCTGTTCTCCTGAGGGAGCTTAAAGTCAAGTACAAAAGATGTAAATAATTACATGTGAGACAGTGTGTTAAATGTTATGCTGTATATATTTATAATTAGCAGAGATGATCAAAAGAAGGGAGAAATCAAATATGCTTAGAAGAAGACTTCACAGAAGTAAAATTAGATATGAGAAAAATTTCATTAGTTGCATTAAAGGGAGAGTATTCCAAACAGAGAAAATACAGACAAGTAAAGCATCAAGGTGGGTGATTTGGTATGGCTTTATACAGGTCACAAAGTATGTGAGGAACAGAAATGAAGCTTAGTCAAAAGTAATGGCAAGGCTTGTGCGCCATCAGAGAAATACTAATCTATACTATAGAAAATGGAATGGAAATGGAAATTTTCAGAGGCATCGGGGCTAACATAATTGCATTTTAATTTATAAAATTTAGTCTGGCTGGAAAGACAATGAAAGATAGTTTTCAGAGGCAAAAGAACAAAAGCTGAGATCTAGTTAGAGCTTACTGCAACAGTCTAAGGAAGAGATACACAGAGTTTGACCTTGGACAGAAATAGTAGGGGTAACGAGGAATGAATTGGCTTGAGGAGCATTTAATTAACCTAGGTACCTAATGGATTCTGGGGGCAGGAAGAAGAGGGGACTCTAGAATGACACGTTTCTGTAATGTGTAATTGAGTGGTCAATAAAATAATTAACTAGGAGAGTTTAATGCAGAAGGATAAAATCTGAGATACAGAGAAAGCAGCAGAAGCATGACTAATTCAACTTTGACATGACAACTTTAAGATATTGAGAACCATCCAATGAGCAATAGCCAATACAAAAAAATGGATTTACCGATCTGGACACTGTTCAGAATGCTATGCTACAGAATTGCTTAGGAAAAACAATCATCTTAAGGTTAAGAACCAGGAAATATTACCAAAAATTCCAATAGAAAGTAGTATTTCAAGAAGCAAGCAGTGTTAATGAGGAATCAATTAATAAAAGACAATGACAGCCTATCTAAGACTTAGTAAAAATTCACTGGTAATCTTAGCCAGAGATGTTTTTTGGGTGAAGTAAGGGGGTGGAACAGGCAGAAGATTGAATACGAAAGGAAAAATGTGGTCCACTAGAGCTGTGTGCAAATTAGGATGCTTTGTGATAAAAGCAACAGAAATCCAACACCAAATACCATTTGCATGTGCTAACTTATGATATTACATAACAGGGATTTACAGGTAATGCAGGCTTTGGGGTATTTGAATTCAGCTTTTCAATGTAATCATGGCATTTCTCTTTGATCTTTGCCATCTTCAGCAGGCCTCATCCTAAGACTGGTTCCCCCATGGCATGAAGACAGATTATAAGTATAAGTTTCTCCATTTATATTCTAGAAAGAGATCAACAGAAGCCCACCCACTAGCATGGACTAAAAGCCAGGTCTTTCAGTTTTGTTAGACAAACTTATGAAACATGTCTATCTCTACACTGATAACAATAACCAAGGAAAATTAAGATTCTATTAAACAGAATCCACCTCTGAAGATGGGCCTGGTGGATAGTTGAACAAAACTAGTGTTCCATCAGGTAAAAAGTGGAGCAATATGTTGGATAGGCAACCAAGAGTGTCCAGCATAACATATAAAACAGAAGAGAGGTCACTCCCACAGAGCAGTAGCTAAAGGAAAAAGACATAGAAGCGACTTTATAACGTTGTATTTTTGCCTTTTGTTCTTTTTCCTGTTGGTGTTTTGTGAAATTTGAGCATGTTTCTATGCTGAAAAAGTGTGTTAGAGAGGGGGAAGTTGAGAGTAGAGAATAGATATTAAGATTAATGGAATAAAGCCCTGGATGACAGGAGCTAATAAAATTAATCACACAGGTGGAGAGATCACTGCAGAAGAGAAGGAATTGGCAGGTAGGTAGGTTTAGGGTTGGGGGAAATTTGGGGATGGGGTGGACAGAATCTTTACTCAAGAGCATCTTTATTTTTTATATAAAATAGGGGGGGACAGAAGTCATTAGATAGAATGATGGGCAAGTGGGTGCTAAGTGAGAGTTTGTAAGAAAAATTCCCTTTTCTGCTTCTACTTGTAATCCTTTTTCCAGTTCTAAGTCAGAGTGTCAGTGCAGTGCCCTTAACCCTCCTGAGATGGTCTCTGGCCCACCCTGTCTCACAATTGCGCTCTCAGGCCACTTTGGTGCTATCACTTTTAACCCCCTGCCCTTTTCTGTCTGCTTTTGCGCCTTCTGACCACCCCAATTTCCTGCCCTCTGCCTCTCTTGCTTTCCCTCTGAGGCTTTCTGCTAGCATCCATATTTCTCCACTGTCTTTTGTCATGACCTTCAACCCTATTGTCTGAGAGAAAGCTAAAGATTCCATTTGAAAAGGATGAAAATAATCTATTTTATCCAAAATAGCTTAATACAAGATAAAAAAATAGCTTGACACTAGCAAAATATAGCCAAAAATTCCTTAAGAATAACTTTTTAAATTTTGTCATGAATATATTATGATGTAGCCTTGGTAAATATAATATATACATTTAATATAAATTTTAATTTGTATTAATAAATATCTTACCATATATACATATGGTAAGGTATTTATTAATACAAATTAAAATTATAAAGGTTAAAATAAAATTTCATTTCAAAATAATGCAGTAATTATAGCATTATGTAATTTCCTAATGTTTTTATTTTCCTCATCAGTTCATAACTTTGATTTATTCAGAATTAATGGCAATCAATGCCAGTAACTTCTTCATTTGTTAAAATATTTGCCAATAGAATAGTAAAATGCTTGTCTATTTTACATAGGTTTTTCACTTGTGCAAATACTGCTATTCAATATGACATTATAGAAACAGCTTGATTTTCAGTTACATAAAGTGTTTTTGAAATAGACAAAAGACTAAATTTCAGAGTGGGCCAATTTTGCTTTCTTTTTATAGGAAATGGACATAAAATTATTCTCCTTTCAGTAGTAGCGTGACCTACATAAATTGTGAGTGGCTGTGATTTTCTCATTTTCCCCAGTGTGAGGGTGAAATATCCCCTCCCCCATTGGCCTCCTGTTGCCACAAAAGGGGAAAAATGATCACAGGAGCTTTGAATACAATTTTTGTTGAGCTTGTTTTTTCCCTCACCTTAGGTGACCAGATCGATAGACAGTCCAGCAGCTGAGAGAAAGAAAAAAAAAAAAATCAGATGACTGGAATACAGCCAGAGGCAGTTTCTCTGGTTCAGCAAGAATCCATTATGGTATTACAAAGTTTAAAATAAATGATATATGAGGAGGCACTCATATCTCAATAAATTTAAAAAGGGAAATGCAGATATTAAAATGCCTCATAATAATACTAATGTCAGAATCACTCTTCCAAAAAATCCAATATAATGAAATTGACTTTCCAAAGCCATGCATGGCATCCCTCCTTTAAAAGTTATATGTCTTTATGGACACTAATTAATATAAGATAACCACCATGGAGTCAGTGCTACTTTACTGGACTGCAGGCTAAGATGGCTCCTCACATGACCAACCTTTTTACAATGAGCAGGGGAATCAAAATGGAATGAATGTCCAGGCCAAAAACCAGTTGTGCTGCAGAGGAAGTCTTCCTTCCCTCTCTGCACATGGGACATAGCTCCTGAACTTCAACTAGCTCTCAGAAAGGATGAGGGCATTGATATGCCCTCTTTTTCATTCCAAATGTATTGATCCATTCAGGTATTTATTTATTCAAAAGAATTTGCTGAGCTCCTACATTGGGTAAGGCATCATAGCAATCATCAAGTCACAAAATCACAAAATCTCAGGAGGTGAATGAGCTTGTTTCTGGGCCTAGAATATGCATCTACATTTTACTCATTTGCTTTTAACTAGTTTTAAAACATTCAACTAACTTCTTATCTTTTCTAGGAAGTCTTACTTGACAACACTCCTCCATCCTACCAAAATTCTGATAAGTGTCTGTCTTTTTTACATATCTTTATGTTCTAATTTCTACTATAATTTGAAAGGTAAATAACAATGATGATAACAACAATTAATATGCATTGTTTATCTGTCAGTTACAGCAATAAGAATCTTCATCAAGGAGACATCACATTATACCTTGGGTGACCACATCAAAACCCGTAGAAAAAAATCAGTGGCTCAGCTTTCTTACGCTTTCCAACTTGAACTGATTTATCTAACTTCCTGTGAATCTAAGTATCCCTCAGAATCATGCTGTTTTACCTTATATGCCTGTTTAGTTCAATTACTTTAAAAATATTTTTGCAAACTATTCAATTATTTTTATAAATCTTTATATCCACCACCCTAGCATTTGAGAGCATTAAGGAAGAAACTATCAGTTACAGAATGCCTATTGCACATATGAATTATTTAATATCCTTAACCACCCCATGAAATTCATGCTAATATCCTTATTTTATATGAGAGGATACTGAGGCACAACAAGGCAAAACACTCTATCCAGTTTTTTTTTTTTGTTTGTTTTTTTTAAATTTTTTTTTTAGAGTGGAATTATTTCTATTTTATTATATCTTTTCTTTTTTAGATTTTTTTTTAATTGGGGAATTGGGGGGATGGGAACAGTGCTGGGGGATTGGGGGAAGGGGAACAGACAAGTTGCTGTCGTTTTGTTCTTCAGTCTAGTTGTGGAGGACGTTGCTTCACTGGCCCAAGTTGGCAGCATCATTGCACTCTTCCCGGGTGAGGCAGATCAGTCGCCGGCTTCTGGACAGCCGTTCACAGCGGCTGCTGGCCGCTCACGCTGGCTGCTGGCTACACACGGTAGCCCATGGCAACTCACTGCAGCAGGGGCTGCAGCCTACGCCGTCGCCAGCACTCACGGCAGCCCAGCTCCAGGTTGAGCTGTTGTTCAGCATCTTAGCTGTGGAGGGCAGTTTCACTGGCCCTCATATGTGGGATCCGAACCGGGTCCTCTGGCGTCCCAAGCCAGCACTTAACCATTGCGCCACTCGGCCGGCCCCCCTATCCAGTTTTCATAACACAAAGTGCTCATGACCGGGATTCACAACCTCGCCATCTGATTCTACAGTGTTTTCCCTCTTTTCCTTCTGCTTCCCCACGCTACAAAGCTCAGGGTCGATCTTAATGTACTTATATAATGAACTTAAGTTGCATGATATGTCTATACTCACCAATATACACAATGGAATACTACTAGGTTTTCAGAAAAGTCATGACATATTTTTCAGTTTTTCGTTGCAAGAATGCATCATGACTTTTCCGACAACCTAATATTCTGCTATAAGATGAAATAGTGTCATTTGCAACAACATGGATGGATCTTGAGATTATTGTGCTAAATGAAATAAATGAGACAGAAAAAGTTGAGAACCATATGATTTCACTGACATGTGGGATATAAAACTGAAGGCAATAAAGGAACAAGTCAAACAAAGAAAAAAAAACTGACTGACACTGACAATAGTTTAATGGTTATCAGAGGGTAATGGCGGGGGGGGGGATGTGGTAGATGATGGTAAACAGGATCAAATATATGTTGATGGAAGGAGAACTGACTCTGGGTGGTGAACACACAGTGTGATATATAGATGATGTATTACAGAATTGTATACCTGAAACCTATGTAACTTTACTAACCATTGTAACCCTAATAAATTTTAATTTTAAAGAAAAGGGGGAAAAGGGGGAAAAAAGTTTCTTAAAGGCAGAAAATAGTCCTGTGACTGACTAATCTCTATGCATAGTTCTGCACTCAGAGTTGAGTCTATACATAGCAATAACTCTCTAATAAATGTAATAGTTTGCATCCAACTTGTATTGATTGACCTACTTGGACCAAAAACTCCAGAGAAACAAAAGGTGGCTTTTCCCAGAAATACTCCAAGAATGCTAACTCTAATAATCTTTATATATCCTCCAGAAAGAGTCTACTTTTACAGTCTCAAATTTGAAAAAAAAAAAAAGTGAGCATCTGGTAAAAAGCGTTAGATACTGAATTCAAAATCTTTATCACAAGATCTAACTCTACAAGCCCTGGAAATGATATGCCTGTACTCCCTATAATGGGAACTATACTTTTTCTTGGATCTACCATAAAGTTACTGCAAATTAACTTTGCAAAGGCACAAGTATCCACAATATCTGACTTGATATTTTCTTGAATAGAAAATAAATTCATTTCTAATTTTGCTCTTACTTAATATTAAAAGTTCTATATTTGTCATCTACATAATATTTATAGCTTTATTATACTCTATATAGTATGTACATATATAATAATAATATGCATATGATAATGATAAGTAGGTCTATTCTGAAAGACATGCCTTTAGAATTTACATTAATGTTTTTTAATGATCTTAAGTGGACAGTTATAGCATTTTTTCGTTGCAGTGAAAAATGATTTTAAGACTATCTTCACAATGTACATGCATCAGGCAGTTTCAAACGTTGTAAATAAGCAATTAAAGTATCTTTGGTATTCAGACATTGAATACATTTGCTGAAGATATGCCTGTCTTCATGTTTTAGAATGTGCATTATATCTACTTCATTCTTATTCTAGGAACTATGCCAAAATTCTTTCTCCAAAGTAGAAAAAAATAAGAAGCATAAATATTATCTGGAAACAGAATGAAAAACTTTGCTGAAGCACAAGAGCAGTTTTATAAAATGGAGGCTAACATTTTAGTCTCTAGTAATTCAGACATCTACCTTTAATCTCATTACAGGTCCATTTGATTTTGTTTGACAAAATAGAAAAATGGAATTTTGGTTTAAACCCTATAATAGATACAAATACAAATAAGCAGTGTTACACTTTTATCACTTAAATACTTTGAAAAGCACATGCTCTCAGAAAAATTTCCTATTTTTATGCTATTCTCAATGGAAAGTTCTAAAATTACTCGTAAGAGGAACATTTCTTAGTATTGCCATTTTCAAGCGAAAAAACACACATAAGTCATGTTTGAGTGACTTAAAATATAGTATTAAATATTCATTCATTTTAATTCTACCATGAAGAAAGCCAGCCCCAGTGTAATGAACCATTATTATTTATTTCAAATGCAATTCAATAAAAATATGCTCATTGCCTGAAGGTCTTTGGGAACACCATAAAAACACAAAAATACCTGAATTAAATTAAATATATCAACAGCCCAACTCTTCATTTGAAAGAATAACAGGTTGAGACAATGCCTCATCAAAAAGATATATTCTGTGTTGTAGTGTATACAATTTAATTATGATAGTTTGCCCACAAGCTGATCTCTACTGAGATTAATACAAGGATTTAGTTGGGTTTTTATTTTTATTTTTTTTTTTTTTGGTTGAGGAAGGCTAAGAACTTTAATGCATTCGAGCAACAAAATGACTGTTAGTGGAGATCCAGCAGAAAACCTATTCCAGAGCTTTTCAGGTCCAGACCCTGAACATTTAACAGTTTCTTAGCTCACTAGTATCATTGCTCCTCTTCTCTCACTATCTGAGTTCATCGTGCATTCGATTATCAGCCTGAAAATATGTGGCATCCATAAAAAGGAAAAAGTCTGTCAATAGACAATGTAAGGAGTAGTTTTTCATAAGAGACTTCTTATGACCCCCATCTATCCCAATTATCTCCTCTGCTAGTTACACACAGCACTTGAATTGTCAAATGTCAGCCTAAAATTATAAACACAGGAGAAATAGTGAACTATGGATTGTATACATCACATAGGAGATGAAGGAAGATGGTGAAGTAGTCTTATCCATGAGCAAAATTATACAGATGGATTTATCAGATTAGCTAGCTTTCACATTGGAAAGTAACAATTAATATCCTGAGGGAATGGAACAGGTATAGTTGGGTTGTGATGACAGACATGTGAAGGAAAAGTCTTCAGCACTGTGTTGGGGACTTCTAACAGAAAACAGTGGGAGAAGGTACTTAAAGTAGACCAAAAAAAAAAAAAATAGTGCACCAAAAGGAAAGAAAAATATTCAAGAAAATGTCTTCCTGCTTCTCAGTTTTGCTTAAGGCTAGCTCTGATCTTTTGCCACATTAGTCTACTCACATAATATTTTTTACTTTATTTAAGCAGGAAGGTTCACATTGTTATTATTAAGAAATGCTAGCATTAATAGGTCTTTAAAACAATTGTGATGGACCTGAGAACCTGACAATAATTATCATGTTATTATAGGTGGCAAAAACATTGTACTCAGGGGGCTGGCTGGGTCTATACAAACTACTCCCACCTGAAGGCAGTAAAGAACAGTTAGTGTTATCTCAAATGTGGCTTGCAATACAGGGGATCATGAAGGTTAGCCTTGGCTTAAGTCACAGCGGTTCTCAACCTGTGGGTCACGACCCCTTTGGAGGTCGAACGACCCTTTCACAGGGGTCGCCTAAGACCACTGGAAAACAAAAAGATATTTACATTATGATCCATAACAGTAGCAAAATTACAGTTATAGAGTAGCAACGAAAATAATTTTATGGTTGGGGGTCACCACAACATGAGGAACTGTATTAAGGGGTCGCGGCATTAGGAAGGTTGAGTACCACTGGCTTAGGATAATAGTATTATAGAATCTTAGGGTTTGTAGGAGCAATTTCAAGGTCATCAATTCCAGGAATCTGTACTATATTCAAATGCCTCCTACAACATCTCTATCAAATTGTCATCCGGCATGTACTTTAATGGCTTGATGGCTGGTGAAATGCTAAATGACGGAATGAACATCTTACTGTGATCAGGCTCCCCGTTATTTGCTAATGCTATCTTTTACTTTTTCCTCTCCCCTCCCCCTTATGTCCTCCCCCCCTCCTCCCCTCCCCCAGCTTACTCTGAAAAGCCAACCTTATGGCTGTTTCTCAAACACAACAAGTCTCAAGGCCTTTGCACTTGCCCAACCCCTTCACCTACCGCCTCTCTGAGTGCCTTGTCCCTCCTTTTCTTCAGGTCTCTATTCAAACACCATTTATCCGCGATGCCCTCCTTGACCACTCCAACACTCTCATCCAGCCTATCCTGTTTTATTTCCTTCCAGAACACACACTGCTCGTTGTTATCTGTCAGGCTATATATTTCATTTTTAAATTCCTTACTTTAAGACTTTGTTTATTAATTGACAGCCATATTCCCAATGGTTATATGGTTGCTAGCTCATAGTTTAGTAAATTTATTGAACGAAAGAATGGAAAGTAACCACCACCCAGTTCCATAAGTCAGAACCCTGAGTGTCTTTGATGCTCTATTGTCTCTTTAAATGACCACATCTAATCAATAACGAAGGCCCACTGACGGTACCTCTCAGAAGACTATCTCTCCACTGCCACTTCCCAGATCAAAGTCCCATCATCTCCTGCTTAGATGAATGAAACAACTTCTAAACAGCAGTAATGGCTTCTAACTCCCTACTTCAGATTCAGCTTCAGTGCATCTGTTTATAATTATGCAGCTAAGGGATGTCTCTAACATACACATCTGGGCCTCCCCTTGCTTAAAAATTTGCAGTGCTTCTCATTTCCCACAGATAAAATCCAAACACTTAAGTGTTCTGATTTTTTGTTTGTGTGTTTTTAATCTTCAGCTTCCTCTTTCCCTGACTTCTTTGTCCCTTCAAAAAATCTGTTTAGAGACACTCTTCAAGAAGTCTACCAATCCCCTTGAACTGCATTAGGCACTCTAACCAGGGACTTATTTAAAATGTACTGTATTTCCTTTCATGCTGCACTTATCATCCTGCATTATATTTGTTTGTTTAATTATGTCTTTGCTACTAATTTGGGACTGTAAGCACTCTGAAGTCAAAGATCACGTCTGTCTTGTTCATTACTGGGACCCCAGAGCCTCGCAAAGAGTAAATATCCAATTCGATATAAATTGTTGGAAGACAGAACAAATTCAACCCTGCCTCTCAGGATGTCACCTTAATCTGGATTGGGAATTTTGGTGTAGTTACAAAGATAAGGTTTATTTGCCTGGAGTCTCTTGAATTTCTCAGCAGCGGTCTTAAATAGTCTGCATAACAGAACCATGTAGTTGTACAGATGGTACAAGCATTAGTTCACTCGGCAATTCTGTACTGAGGACAAACTACATGTCCAGCACTCTTCTAAGTGTTAGAGTGGTGAACGAGATAGATAGGGCGCCTATTCTCTGAGTTTGCACAGTGCTTAGGGAAACAGACAATGAACAAGTACAAATATAAATAAACACGATCATTTCTGATAGCAATCGCTGCTATAAAGACCCTAAAACAGGATGTGGTGAGACAGGGGATGAGAGTCTTTTTATACTGAAGAGTCAGGGAAGGCTCTTCCTCCCCAGTGAAAGACTGAATTTTGATCTGAATGACAATATGGATCCATTCATGCACATTTCTAACGGGGGAAGCGTTTTCCAAAAGGGGCCCTCAGTGGGCATACGCTTGGTGTGTTTCAGGGACAGAAAAGGTGGTATGAGTGGAAGGCAGAGAGGTGAGGGGTGGGGCCAGCTCTATAGCCATTGTGAATGAGAGCAATTTTATTTTCAGTTGAATGGCAAACCATTGGGACATAACCAACACTTACAAGATCGAAGTTCATCTACACAGAATCCAATATATCTCAACTCTAATATAGCGATTCATGGGGCACATATTTGATACTACTTTTGTTCAGTAACTCACAAATCATTATAATTAGGAGGCTAGAGAAAATTCTGCACTCTTCCTTTTAATTTGTCATTCTTTTCTTTTATTCAGTAAGCTCCAAGTAACTAGCCCTGAGGGGAGATAGGGTGATGAATAACCTCATTCAGCTCAAAGAAACAACAACAAAAAATCCCCAGTTGAATGGTTCATTGCAAACTGTAAAATGGTCATTGTTTAGTGGATGAGGTTTCCTCTCTTTAGTATCCAGGCAATGACTAATGATTTTTCTCCACTTTTAAAAGAATGAATAAGCCCCAAAGGCCTTAGAGAGATAAGTATTACTTTCCTCCTGGTAGCTCAGCTAGTGACTGAGAAGGAAAAAGAAACTGGACAATATTTCAAAGCCAAGACCTATAAATGTGATAGTAGATACTGCACCTCTGCACTCCTAAATCGTTTGGTATCCAAACGGTTTTATGCTATTCTATGTATTTTCTGTCTTACCCATAAACTCACTCATCTGAAGTGGGCTTGCTTGAGAGATGATGTTTCTGTGTGCCCTCACTCAACATAACTGCATCCCCTGTGCTTCCCAAATAAAAGCCATCTCAATGACCTGACCTAGTACTCAAAGACTCCTGTGAAATTGGATGATCAGTGGTCACATTGCACAAATAGCAATTGTACCAGACTTAGGTATTTATTTGCATAGTTTTATTTTCTAGGGACAACTTTCAAACAATAATAACAACAACAAACTATTTCAAAATAATTGCTCGCCTTTTTGAAGCAAAATAGCACACTGAATGCTAATGTAAGGTTCAATAAATTACTTTCATTCTCTCATCTCTATTAGGAAAAATGTCATGGGTTAATATATTTGTGCCCCACTGAGAATTAAAGAGGAAACAAAATGCTTAGCGTTTGTAATGAGGTCGTGCATTAATGTAGGAAGGTCATGCCAGATCACGTATAATAGATATGGCAACATTATTTTCCACGGTAGCCAAAGGGGACTCAATTAAATGATAGGCAATGCTTTGAGAAATATTTATTTTTGATGTGCAAAGGAAATAGAACTAGAGTATTCTGGTTGATGGAAGCCATAAATAAGAAATCCCCACAAAGGATTAGGAAGCAAAAATACTCTACTCACAAGTTCTATCAACTCAGAGTTGAAGGACTGGGTGAAGAGATTGCAATATTTTTTGATGGCTGTGGAATACATTGCCCAAATTTCATATGTTGAAAATGGCTTTAGTTCTTGGGAGAAATTACCAGGTTAAATGAATTAAACATTGATACTAGACACATTAAAAAAATAGTTATAAAGAGGAAAAAAACCTAAATGAAACATACCTCCACATCTCTTAATTTATCAGCTAAATATTAACATGGGCTGTTTATAAAATTAAATTTATTGACAAGTTCAGTTTATTATGGGTTCCAAATCTATTTTGGGAAAAACAACTTGGTTTGAGAAGTTTGGAGATAACAGTTAAAAATAAGCACCATCAGCACTCAGGATAAAAATTGAATATACTGCACTTTAAAATATAAGAATTAATGTACATTAGAATTTGTATTGGAATCTTTATATAATGTTTCACATCAGGCAAAATCATTTACTATACATTGTATTATATAATGAAAACCCTAGAAAATAAATACAGCATTTTAACTATTTAAAGAAAAGTTGAACTAATCTAAAAAGGTAATTCACAAAAGAAGACTTATAAATGGCTATTAAATATATGCACTATGTTAAATATCAATAGTAATGATATCATAGAAATGAGTGAAGAATTTACATCAGTTTTTTTAAAATTATAATAAATTGGTAAAGATTAAGAAGAATGACTAGATGCTAGGAATCCAAAACTTTCTTAAGAGTGTGATAATTTCAAACACAGCTTATGGACTTTAGCGTGTTGGCTACCTTTGCGGAAGGAAGTTTGCAAATATGTACTTAACAGTTCAACTTCTAGTAATTAATCTTAAAAAAATACAAAAATCATAGACACAGAGATATATATCAGGATGCTGTTTTCAGTAGTGGACATTTGGACACAAGTAAAGTATTCCACAAGAAAGGATTACTTTAGATGCTGATGTTGTATTTGTATAACACAATACTATGCAGTCCTTAAAAGCAATGCTATATTTTGGTGGAGGTAGGTGAGGGCATTTTCACCCTCAGCCCTGATGTTTTCTTCCAGGTAATTTAACTAGCTGACACTGCTGGCTTCTTTTTGTCTCCTCACAACTCCTTACCATGGAGAAATGACCGACTTTGATGAGTGAGTTTGGGGAACAGGAAAAGGGTCTCAGAACCCTGCCTTTTCCTGTGGGGAGTAAGTTTTTCTGCAGGTAGGTTCAGCTCTCCTTTATCCCTCCAGTATTAAAAATTGTCTGGACAAGAATCTTGGAGAGTATGACCTACATCAGGGAGGGCCATCTGTTGCTGAGTGGGCATGCAGCTTAGTTTGGGGTTCAGTATTAATAGGGCCCTTTGATGGAATCTATAAGCCACATATTCCAACCTAGTCTTTATCAGTATTAGAGATAAAATTTTGGCCCCATTCTACCAACACTTTTGTCTTATACTGTGAATGTTTCAAACTTGGGCAAGGAAGAGAAGCTTTCGTTATTGCCCCCATCAACATACTAACATAAAAGATTTAAAGCCATAGAAGTATATTGCTAAGTAGAAAAAATACAGGTACAAAAACTATTAAGTATAAAGCTTATGCAAAATATTTTAACAATATTTATCTCTTCTTATGAATTGATGAATGCTTCACATTTAATTTCTGTTTTAGTTTGTATGTATTTTCAAAGTTCTCTGCAATTAGTTTGTGTTATTTTTTCTAATTAGATTTAAAATATTACTTTTATGAGTTAGTACAGCATTCTGGAATCATCTTCCCCAGAGATTATTAGACACAGAAGAGAAACTTGCCTCAGTGAAATGATAGCCCTGATTCTGTATAAAGACAAGGTGATAAGTGAGACCAGCTTAAGTCCACCTCAGAACTAGGACCTATCTCCACATAGTTGATGACTTGTTGGTGACAAGGACATTATTATGGAATTTTTAAGTGGCTGCCTCTGACAGTTTTACCATTGGAAAACTGAACATCTATGTGAACTTTTAATTTTCTAACGTGCTCATTATCTGACACGAGCTTTGGGATATAATGGCTTTGTAGTCATATTTATCCAAGGCGCTTCCCTTTGCGAATTTGGATAGTCAGAGGTTCAATGGAATGCTTCAGTTTGTGTTTAAAAGAGAGAGGTTCCTCTCCAAAAAGCCATTCTGTAGAAATAAACTTTGTTCATTAGCCTCATGAAAGGACTTTGAAGGTTAGCATTTTTTCTTTCATGAATATATGCATATTTTACAGTATGATCATAACCCCAGACTGAAAAATTGTAAGGAACTCCCCACAAAGCGTTATCACCACTTCTGTTCCACCTAGCCCAGCTCTGTCTGGTAATGAACTTGTAGAAATACACATTTGTAAATGCGCACTGAACAAATTTAAATTTTAATAACTCTGGGTACGAACACGTCCAAAACAAATTATGAGCATGTAAGAACATAATTAGCAAAGTTTAAAACCAGCGCATTTAAAAATCTTTAAGCTTCCACACAACTGCCATCTTTTAAAATATAGTCAATCCAGAGTCCCAGTCTGTTGAAAATGTTTCCATTTCCTGCTGCACAACTTCTGAAATCGCATTTATAATCCCGCCCTGTGCTCTCCCAAACTGTTTAGCTCTGAAGAATAAATAGCAATTTAACATGCTTGTTTCCACAATATCCTTGTTCACAGGAATATGAATTTAAACTTTAAAGGACATAAACCTATTGCATAGTAACATTTACAACTTCCTGTCTTAGAAATATGATGGTAGTCTTAGGAGGGTTCTTATTGGAATAATGCATTTTTATATTTGTAGCGAGTATCTGATACCTCTCTGTCTTATGTTACATATGGGCACAACCAAGGTCCAGGTGCTTAAATACACAATTAATAAGACATTCCAGCAATTAGACCGAGCCCGTCTCCCTTTTGACAAAGTGTGTTTCAGGACTAAGGCATATAAATGTGCAGTTTGTGCACAGTTTGTACAGCTCTGGCCCACAACTTCAGGGGGTGCCACTCACCTAGACCATGAGGTGAATGGTATCCCCACAGGGTCATTTCTAGGTCTTCTACACATGCACCAGATACCAGATTTAGCCTAAAAGGGGCAGGAAGCTTACAGTTCAACTAGGTAGCCCAAGGCCAGCAAAGTGAACTTTGGTGGTGGGGAGAATCAGATAAATCCAGAGAAGTCTTGGAATATTAAAGGGTGATTGAGATTCCCACACTTTCTGACAGCAGGATAAGCCCAGATGTAAGTTAAAATAGAATTATGGGTAGATGTGTACAGCATGAAATAACTCATACGGCAAGAAGGACACGAGGAATAAAGAGAACAGGCACAAATTGAGAGTCACTCCATGTGGATGACTGTTTTAGGTGGTGTACTTTTTGTTCCTGTGACAATCTTATGGCAATTTTATTCAAGCAAATCAGTTCTGCAGCTTAAACAACAATGGAAATAACAAAGGTATTATTAAATAATGTATAGAAAGAAAATGTAAAAGAGCAAGGGACAATGAAAGGGGAAAAAAATCCCTTTCCCTAAGGTTTATCTGGCATCAGTCTGAGTTCAGATAGGTCCAAAGAGGTACGCTCTTTATCGTTCCAATTCTGTTCAATTCTATTGACCTGAAAAATTCAAACTTCCCAAAAGTGATACAAATGATTGTCTTCCCACTAATGAGAATATGCTCATTTGTTTAATTTTCCTAAATTGAAATACTCTTAGATAGTCATTTCAATATACAATCAAAAGCAGATAGCAAGAAAAAAAAAACAAACAGCAACTCTCATTTTATTTTGCATTAGATTTTGCCACGGGGCCTGATGGTTTGAGGTTAAAAGAATAATAAAACACAAGAACTATCATTCATTCCTCCTGAAAACAAGACTAATCAGGGATCAAAATCTGGAAAATGAAAAAGATTGCCTGATTAATTTATACAGTTTCAGTGTGTTCTAAAGGGCATTAAAGTACCTGACACCTCCCTTTTTATATCTAAATCCATTTAGGTAGATTATTCTTAAGAAAATTTAGCCAAGGAATGAATGAGGATGCTGTAATTTCCTCTATCTGCACTTTCCCTCAGGTTGTTAATGACAAATGCATTACAGTTATTTATTGCAAATAGATTAAAGGTGTTAGTATGGTTCAATTCATAGCGATCTTATACTTCAAAAATGTATTGAACTGGGCTTCTTCCCAATGCTGACAATGCACATGACTGCTTTCCAGGGGACTACAGTCCTCAGGAGTACTTTTGTTTACGTTTATTACTGTAAAAAATGAAGGTACCATCTGCTCTTGCCTCCTAGTTTTTAAAATGGTTTAGAAACTCAAGTCATAATGAGAATAGCTATGGTGTACTTCCATAGAGTTACTTTCGTTTGTAAATAATAAGCTACACGGCCCTTTCTTTCAGGCCTGCAAAGGATAAAAATGGACACAAAATGAACTATAGAAGCAACACGTTTTCCAGGACAGATATACATGTTAGATTTCTACAAGCAGTCTGATGTAGCAACAGAAAAGTAGTTATTATTTTATATCTCAGTGCCAAAGATATGCATGCATATCACAAGTAAAACAACTTATGGTTAATTTATACCACATAATGTTAACAAAATAAATAATTGCATTTATAGGCAATCTACTTAATCTTTCTTTGGAAACTGTTGAAGACAGGGGGCAGACATCGGTCAAAATGTACATTATGTAGACATGACAATAATTAGTCTATCACTGCAAATTCATAACATAAGAGATAAAAACATTTAAACTATAGTTTCACAGGAGCTATACAGGCTGTAACATTCTCTTTAATAGTTAAACCATACAAATGGGCAATAATAAAGAACAGAAATGTGCAAAATGTTACATCAAAAATTAAATGGACTGTAATTGATTTTTAATTTTGGATCCATGAAGATCCTAAAATTATGTACAAGAATGTGGGGTTTTCATGCATTTGTAGATCTTACAAAGGGGCCATCCAAAAGTGTTATCAGTTTGCCAAAGGGTCTATTCTCTAAATCTATAAATTGTTATTTCATATCAAATGAAATAAATACAATGCATTTAATAAAATATTGTTTTTATTTAATTATTCAACTATTTTCAAGTTTGTTTAAAATGCAGCACTGTTTAAATACACCAGGTACATGAAACTACATTCATAAAACATCTGTCTTTTTTTAAAAGGATGGTAAACTGCAAGGGAACTCAGGGAACTTAATAAAGGGAGATTGTCATAAGTGTTCCAACTGTTAGAAAAATAGACTGAATAAAGCTAATGCTGAACATTTGTTAGGTGAATACTTCTCAGCAAGAAGTTTACTTCAAGTTCATAACTCTGGTGCAGGACTGTTTGATTCATATATTTAAAATAACAGATTTCATTGTATCACGTTGCTTTTGAAGCATTCCTGCACAGATATTAGGCTAATAACTCAATTTGGCATCATTGTGTATATACAAATTACTGCATAAATTAAGAGTCTGAAATGGAGTGGCTCAGTTCCCTTATTTTCAACACTTTGTTTCTGTGGATGTTAAGTTCACTTTAGACCCATTAGTTAAATGGTTATGTTGCCATGTTCACATTCGCAATAGTTTTACATTTGACAAGTTCTCTTTGTATTAACAAGGAAAAAAATTATACCGTATCTCTGCACTCAATGTAAAGATGTATTTTACACATTTTTAAGAGAAACAAATTTAAGCATTTGTGAGCAACAAGCTTATCTGAGGGCTTCATGAGGGGATAGGGTGATGGGTGGAGTATTGCCCAATTATTATGGTTTCACTCTTTCTGATAAGTATAAAAACAAATACCTAGTCTCTATTCAGAATAATTGTATTAGATGTTTCACTGAGAAAACCTGTAACAGAGCAGCTTAAGGATCCACCTTGGTTAAATACATTCTTAGTAGCTCTGAGCCAGTCAACTCTTCCTCCTCTTGTCCAACTCAGGCAGGAAGGGCTTTCTTCTTTACTAAAGCACCTAAGACATCTTATTGTAATTATGTAACTCCTTTCTCTCCTCTAATATTGTCTGTCCCAGTAAATGTTGTTGAGAGAAGGAATTTGAACCCCTTACCACAGCTGGCTCATGCTGCACAGTGTCACAGGACTTGCTCACATTGATCTGACAAGACTTCTAACAAGAATTAGGTTGAGTGTAGCCTGAACCCCAAGTTTGAAAGAGGGTGTTTTCACATAGTGATTTAAATACACATCTGTACCACAAAATACTATGGCTCTTAAATGCATTCTAGTTCTTTTTCAAAATGTTATTTCGTACCATTTGTAACTTTGAGCAACCAACAATTAACATTTTATGCCATTTTAGAGACTAATGATTACTTTAAATTTCTTTAGTCCAAACGTTTTCTAAAACATGTTTTGTGAGAAATGCCCCATACAGCTAGGGTGGATAGTGGGGTACAAAATAAGAAGAAAGTGGGTCTTCAAGCAAAGTACAAGCAAAAAGCAAATAGATCTAGCTGTTTTGTGTATTAGTCTTCCCTGTAATCTTTCCCTTGATTTGAGTTTTATAGCAGATTATGTTTTTTAAACATTTGTTTGTTCTAATTCCTTATACAGATGAGGCCTAATGAGGCCAAGTAATATGCCCAAAGTCCCATATTTAGATAGTGGGAGAACCTTTAAACACCATCGCAAATCAGTTCACATTGATTCAATGTCCTTATTTATCTTGCTGGCACTAAGTAGTTTTGTACATTAAAATGTATTCATTATGTACTTAATTAAAATAGTGGATCAGGAGTTAGCATCTTGTAATTCTAGTAACTTCTACCTATAACCTTACTCATGAACTGCAAGCTATTAAATTCAGAGAGCCCTGTGCTGGTTTACTAAACTCAGGGGAGGGACTAAGAGAAAACATGGAGCTCTCAGCCACAGTGAACTTCACCCCTCCACACCTGCTTAAGCCTCCTTATAAGCATCTCTGGGTTTAGACTTTACTGCTCTCTACTTCTCCAAGAGCTTGCTGGAAGATTTTAATTGATAAAATAAGCTAGTCAAATATTTGATGGGTTTCCACTGAGTTTACAAAGCTTGATACTGAGTATCAAGGTGGAAATTAATATCAGCGTGCCCTATCTTAAGGGGACAGAAGGTATTTAGGGACTAGAAAGCATTTCAAAGCATGCCATTTATTGTCTGCTTGCTAAATCATTTTATTATTATATTTTTCAGTTATTTTGAAAATTATTAAATTCAGCAATACTATACAACAAGCAGAGTCACCCTAAATGATAAGGCAATGGAATTGAACATGCTTCTATCGATGGCCATGGTTCTCAGCCTGTTCAAGTCCTCATCTACTTTAAGTATCTCAACACCTCTGGATCTTCTTTCCAGAAAAACGTCTGGCTACACGTGCACACAAGTGATTTAACTTAGTTTCAATGGAGTTCTCAACGAAATTTCTGCTGTGTGGTTTTCATAATCACCACTTCTTAAAAGACTTGGAACTCAAATTTCTGTGAGGGAATGCTAATTGTAAACATCTGAGCACTGTCTGGATGTCAAACATGATGGTAAACATTTTGCAAGCAATCTACCATTTCATATTTACATAAAGCTTAATGTGAGTCCTGTTTTCATCCCCATTATACAGATGAGGATACCAGAGTTAGAAAACTTAAATAACTTGCCCAAGGTCACAAAGCTTGTGGATAATAAAGCTGGGAATTGAACCCTGGTCTTCCGGTATGAGCATGATCTTAAAGTTAATGTACTTAAATACACATCACCTATTTAAATAATTATTATTTTGTTATTATGTGGAAACATCTGAAAGAACATAATTCGATATACTTCCATACTCCACACCTGCATTTCCCAATGCTGTAAGTTACAACATTAGTTTTGAAGGTATCATCAGCCAAATTTAAATGTTTAACTTCCTACTTCTTCGGTTTTTTTTTTAATCAAGTTAACAGTTTTAAGTGCATAATTCAGTGACATTAAGTACACTCACAATGCTGTGCAACCATCACTGTTATCTATTTCCAGATGTTTTTCAACATCCCAAACAGAAACTCTGTTCCCACTTAACAGTAACTCCCTATTCTCCCCTGCCTCCAGCTCACCACCTTTATTTACCCGACGTCTATTTCTTCAAATTTGCCTTTTCCATGCACCTCCCATAAGTGGAGTCACACAATATTCATCCTATTTTGTCTCTCTCATTTTACTTAGCATGTACTCAAGGTTCAACCATGATGTCACACATAATAGAATTCCATTTCTTTTTAAAGCTGAATAATATGTCATTGTATGTATATATCACATTTTGTTTATCCATTCATCTGCCAATGGACCTACAGGTTGTTTCCATCTTCTGGCTACTGGTAATAAAACTGCTATGAATACTGGTGTACAAGTATCTGTTTCAGTCCCTTCTCCAATTCTTGAATCTATTTAGAAATAGCATTGATGGGTTATATGGAAATTCTATTTAAGTTTTGAAACGCCCTTGGTTTTTGTTTTCCATTCTTTTCTGAATAACTTATAAACTATCCCCAACCATCTTCGTCTATGAAGCCTCTGCTTTCCTTTTCAGTACTAATAATATTTAGAATGTTCTTCAACTCCTTATAATAAAGGCAAACAAAAAACAAACAAAAACTATATCTTTAGTGCTTGCTATGTGTCAAGTTTCATTCTAATATTTTTAATTCTACTACCTAATTCACTAAGGTGATATTTGTCATGGAGTAAATGCACAGTACATGTTTATAGCATAACATTTTTCTCCTGCTGTGTCTTCTTGTGTTTATTTTAGTGTGCTATTTTGTCTGGATCATTATTTTAGACTGAAAAATGAGGAACTAGTCCCAAATGCACTAATACATTTGATTCATCAGCTCCCTTCCCATCAATATACACATATTGGAAATTGGTGGATACAAAAAAGAGGCATTTCATTCAGCTGATACGCAACCTGTATTGAAGATGCAACAGCAATTTTTTTCACAAGATGTCGTAAAGTCACCATAACATCATTTTATATTTTTAATATATGTGACATGGATGACAGTGTGCATTTTTCCTAAACTATTCCATCCTGTCAACGTCATAAGATCGAAAATCACTAGAATAGTCTACTGAAGGGAAAGCTACAGTACATATTGATTCAAAGACAGAATGGAAAGCAGGGAAGGGGAAGTGAAATAACACTGATGGGGCACCTACTGTCTGTCAGACACTGGCAGAAACTAGATGATTTATACATGTCTTCTCATTGACTTCCCTCAATAGCACCGTGATACAGGGAGGTTCCTATTTTATAGGTGTAGAAATAGGGCTTGAAGAGGTTAGTGCTAGGGCCGGCTGAGTGGCTCAGTTGGTTAAGAGCTCGCTCAAGAGTTTGAGCTCTGAGCAACAGCGGTTCTAGTCAGCCCGAGCTGAGCAGCCATGAGCTGCCAACAGGTGGCGGGATGGCTCAGCTAAAAAAAAAAAAAAGAGGTTAGTGCTCGGTCCAGGTCACGGGGTAAACAGCAGAGCTGCCATTGCTCAACTGCTGCCTCACGAGATACAGAAAAACTGTGTGGTAAGGAGAGATGGGACCCCTGAGTGTTGAGTCCCCCATCTGCACATACTCCAGTAGCTGGCCACTTATACAATGGCGCCCTTATGAGGAACCACCTTGTGTTATTATGTGCATACGTATTTATTTTTCTTATACATTATAAGTAATTTATCGGGCTTAAACATTTTTTTATTTATTTTAGAAATAAAATAATATTTAGAAATTTTCTTTGGAATCTCAGGTGGCCATCCAGATGAGTAGGGCTCAGGGCTGTAAGTGCATTTAGCTAAAGGAACTCATTAGCAGTTAATAGGGCAAGGAAGTGCTATTTTTTTCCCTTCAATTATCATTAATGGTGTTTTGGTAATATGTCAACTAATTCTCTTTTTAAATGTATGCATTAAAGTTTCTAAGTACATTAATAAAGTTTTTTTCCAAGATAGATCTACTTTGAATCTGGATGACATCTATGTTACTTTAAATTTGGTGATGAATAATGTTTTAAAGATAACATTATAGAATAGATAAGAATGCATAATCTTAAATGTGACTTAAACCCCATTCCCCTCCTCCTATAGTAGATATGGTCTATATCCAATTACAGGTAGATTTATCAAATTTTTTTTTAAACATAGATTTGATTGTGGAAACTTGGACATTAAGCAATGACAGATCCTACATTCTGGATGAAAAAAATTCCATGTCAAGAGTAAAAGGCTGAATGACAATAATTCCTCTATTACCTTAACAAATTAATTCCACATCTGAGAGGAAAATGATAGAACAAACAAAAAGCGATCAACATGATCAACATGAGACATTAGAAACTACAAAGAACAATTCCAGGAATACTTTTTCATACTTAAATTTTTAAAAGTGGAGAGTGGATATTTTTCTAATCAATACAATACTTGTTCTTATTAAATTCAAGTTTTAAGTGATTAATTCATAATTTAGATTGCATATAATTAGTGATATAGATTTAATATACCAGTAAACATTTTTAGGGAGCATTTCTTTGATAATTAAAGCTGAGAAATTCATCAAAACATTTTATGAAAGATGTAACAACCACATACTTTATAAGTGAAATATAAATATGTGTGTACATATCCACATACACCTTCTAAATACGCCTAAGTTATATCTTATTTCTAATAGCTTAAGTCTCCTGTTTGTCAGCATTGACTAACGCTCCCCTATAATGCTCTCTCTTGACCCTACTCTCACCATGAGCTGTCCTTCACTTAAGACATTTCTATCCATTTTTCATATTTCAGCTCAAATAGCATTTCTTTTTTATAAAGAAAACCTGTACATTACAAATATTTCAAAGATTCACTAAATAATGTAATAGATACCTACTACCTGCATTTAACAAAAGTTAACATTTTGTGATATCTGCTTCAGGTTGGTTTTTATATATATATATATATATATATATATATATATATATATATATATATATATATATAAATTTGAAAACACAGATAAGGTTAAATAAACTCTGCATTCCTTCCCCCCTTCTTCTTCCCAGAAACAGACTTACCCAATGCTGATATGTGTGACAAAGACCCTCTCCTTGACCAAATGTTAGTCAGGTTCCTCTGAAACTTCTTCTCAACTAGGCCTCAACCTTTGGACTTCTGTATCTGTCTTTGCACTGTGCAGTTTCAGCAAATCCCTGCTAAATTAGTTTAGTCAGAATCCTCTACAGTCAATATCTGGTCATCCTTGATATCTTATCTAACTTCTCATCCCTCATTATCTCTCAGGTGATATCACCCCACCTGCCTTCAGCAAGAATCCTGTCAAGTCAATTTAATCAGAATCCCCTTGATGTTTCCTCCTAGTAATTTTTATCCATTAATGCCAAACTGCTCCTTGGCTATAAATCTCCACTTGTGCTTGTGCTTGTTGTACTCAGAATTGAGTCCAATCCTATACTGGGCTCTCTTTCCATGTAACAATAGTTCCTGAATAGAATCTGTTTTACCACTTTACTGTTGAGCTCGTTTTTGTGTTTGTTTTTTTTAAAACATGCATCATTGCCAAACATGTTTTATTTTTCCACTTATATATGTAGGATCAGTGAATACAGATATTATTGTTTGTGGTTTATTTTTGAAAGTTTCACGTAAGTGGTACCAGGACGTATGTACCATTTTACCCTCTTATAGAACTTGTCATTTTCTTTCAAACAAGTTAACATTTTGTAGTCATGTACTTGTTCAAGTACTTATTTGACTAATGAGACTAGATTATACGTTTTTTGAAGACAGTGACCATATGTGTTTTGCTCATCAATTACTACTTACTGAAAATATTTTTATTAAAAGAGCTGTTGCTGGGGGAGAAAGGCATTCTCAGATCAACAAGACATGGACAATTTGAACTCACACTCAGATAGAAGGAACTTAATAGCAGTGTTTGCAAACAATAATGTGTTTCTTATTTCTTTTTTTAAGTCTGTGGCATTTTTCTTTCAATAAGCACTTATCCTGTGCCCTGACATTTTATTAAGCTATCCTGAGGCCAAAGTAAAAGATATAGTCTCTGCCCTCAAGTAAATAGCAATTTCCTAAAGCATTTAGATATTCTTCTTTGAAACTAACATATTTGGCAGACTTTACTTGAGAAGTAATATCTCTGTTATTATCTATTGAATTGCTTGTAACCCAGGTCTTGTCATAAGGCAGCCCTCAGTATGTGTCTAAAAAGTGATTCATAATAAATTACAACTTTTAGTCAGTAGCTTTAAAAGGATACCTGCATAGTCACTCACTGCATTACCTGCTTGTATTTTCAAAGATTTCGGTGACTAAACATCAATTTTACTTTTATGGATATTTGCCTGTGACAGAAATCTTTCCAAATATAATGATCCATATCCCCTAAAGCAGAAACTCAATTCAAGACAATGGCCTGCATAGATATGAAATTGGACATGTATGTAGAATGGCAAGAAATCAAAGATAAATTAATGAGAATGCTTATAATTACATTTATGTGTTTTCCCTATAATAAAGCATTGCAATGAAAATGCACATCTGATTTGTCCATATGCTTAATGAAGAGGAAAATTCAATCTAATTACATTCCAGTTGAATATTTACTCCAAATGCAGTATGCTTTTAGTTTTTCAACATTTTACTTTAAGTGATAGTTCCAATAAACATATTAAACCAGAAAAGAGTTTTCTCCAAAACTATTTTTTTATTCCATTACACATTAAAATTCACTAAACACAAATATATTTAAAATCTAAGGTTCAGTTATGTAATTCTACAAAAATATATTCATGAACTTCTTACAGATTCTTTTATAGAGCTCACTTAGAAAAATGCAATTTATAAATAATAAACTTTTACTTTATAATTAAATAGTATATAATTTTAATATTTTAAAAATAGCATGTTATTAATAGAAGTGTATTCACCTATTTGAATCTGGCCTTCTAGGATTATATCGCTTAAATCAATTACTAAAAGGTGATAAATTTTTTTATGTGAAGCTATTTCATTATAAATTATACTTTGTTAGATTATTATCCATGTGAGGAATCTAATAATTAATCTTATCAAATTTTTATTTTCAATCTAAATTAAACTCATTTCTCCCATGTACTTATTAAATTAGTCTTTAAAGCCTATAACTACCAAGAAAACAATATGCATGTGTTCAGATAAAAAACAAACAAACAGATATTATATGCATAGGGAACTCAGGTAGACATATTTCTCTATAAAGTTTAAATCTCATCAGGAATTTACTTTAATCCCATATGAAGACAAATCACATACACGCAGCTGGGTTGCATATCAATTGTGGGTCATTTTCCTCTCTGCCATATGCTATCTTTTCAAGGCAATGTTGATGTGTTAATAGGAAGGAATGTAGCAGTAGAACAAATCCAGTTATAACACACAACTGCTGCTCCCAAGCACTTTCTGAGGATCATTCTTCCTTTTCACTTTAAATTTTGAGAAGAAAATAAACAAGGAGGGGACAGGTAGGATAAAACAAAACAAAACAAAAAACAACAGCAAAAAGCTTGAGGTTGAAGCTAAATGAATAAACGAAGCACAGATTTTATAAAAGTCAAGGCTCTCTGATATCCTGCACTTCTTTGGAGGATGGCACTCTTCATCAAGTGCTCTGTGCACAGGGTTTTAATGTGAATATGCTTAGTCAAAATGGCATTGGCTGGTGTAATTGGCAAATTTTGTGTCCCACAAAAATTCTGATGTTGAAGCCTAATCCCCAATATGGTGTTAGCAGGTGGGGCCTTGGGGAGATAATTAGGTTTAGATCAGTCATAAGGGTGCAGCCCCTATGAGGTGTTGTTTGCACATATAAAAATAGAAGGAACACCAGAGCTTCCTGTCTCCCCCAAGTAAGGATACAGCAAGACGATGGTCATCCACAAGCCAGGAAAAGGGCCCTCACCAAGGACCAAATCTGCTGGCATCTTGATCTTGGACTTCCCAGTCTCCATAATTGTGAAAAGCAAATGGCTGTTGTTCAAGTCAACACAGTCAATGGTATTTTGTAATAGCACCCTGAGATAAGACAGTTTGCTATTTCTGCTTCCAGTCTACCAATAATAGGAAGTGGCTAATGGGAACTAAATACCTGTTTGTGATCCTAAGAATCTTTTCAAAGAGACTTTTAAAATCATAGTTGTTGTTCTTATTGCTCTTTCTAGGGCTTTCCCACTAGCATAACATCTCCATTGGTTTGTTTTCAAACTGATCAAGCAGCAATTTTTGGTTTCTTAGCATCTTTCTAATCAGGCAACCCCTAACTCAATGGACTAAAAACAAACACAAAACTAAAACCAAACAAACATATTAATCCTGCCTTATACACATTAATAAGAAAATAACTTCCATAGCACTTACTGTGAGTTGGGTACTTTAAATTAACTCATTTTATTCTAACTCATTTAATGCTTAAAACAACCCTTTGAATTAGATCATATTACTATCCCTACCTTACAGATGAAGAAACTGAAGCATACATAGGTGCTTAATTTGCCCAAGGACACGTAATTAGGAAATGATAATTCCCGAACTAGAATCTAAACATTTTAGGTTCAAATTCCTTGCTTTTTAACTCACATTTAGTTTCTAAAGTATTTAAGAATAAAAGTAGTTTACTTAGTTGTTTATTCCTATTAGAATAAGGTGTATACACTTACAAACAACACAGTATATCATTTGCTTTATTTTTAATCTCATTTTTTTCATTACACTTTTTTATTTTTAAGTATTTTTAGAAGTAGAGAAATTAGAAAATAAAGACTAAAAGAAAAAAATAAAATAAAGTTGGCGCTTCTCCCATCCTCTGATTACCATTCTAGCTTTTTAAAAAACAATATTAATAGTTATTTTTCTAATAATGGAATTATACTTTTTCAAAATTTGGGTCAAATATTTACTTAAAACATGTAGGTGATATGATTTTTGTAGTTTAATATGGAAAGCTTCCTGTGAATAAGCCCTGGCCTCCTTTTTGTCATTGAAAGCAATTTAAGGTAGTTAATCTGAAGTTGTAGCTATTCAGTATATAGGATTTTGATGTATTGCATCTCTAAGTAGGACATGTAATTCAATAGATAAGAATAATTTAATATAATTTAATGATATTAGCACTTTGAAAAAAAATGCCAAAGGAATTGAGCTTCAAGGTAAGATCTGATCCAAAATTAGTACAATCTTTTTGGATGGAAGGTTGGAACTGAAAAGGCAGAGCAAAATAAAATTATGAAAATCTTGGAGTTTGAAACTTAAGCTATGAGTCCAAGACTTTGTATTAGAAATAAATAAAATTATATGTGAGCAGGGTTTGAAATCATGAGAAGCACAAGGTGTAAAATTATAACAGGTCTATGGGAAGTCACTCCACCACCTGCCCTTTCTGTACATGCATGCATTTTCTGACGGAATTTATGTTCTTCAGTTGGTTCTTCTCCGGCTCCTGTGCCCTACCTGTGAAATTGCTACTGCTAGCACTTTCTTAAGATGTGTTAAAGACCACTAAAATATCAACATTTAATTGAAGATTTCTCCCAGAAATAATCACAAAGACCACCGGGGAATTTATTTATTTATTTTTTTATAGCTAAGTAGAAAGAAAGAAAGAGAAAGAAAGAAAGAAAGAAAGAAAGAAAGAAAGAAAGAAAGAAAGAAAGAAAGCTGCATTTGTAATAGAATTTTCTATTTGAAAGTGTTTCCAGAAACTTGTGAAGAGAGAAAGGTTAGCCAGTAATTGAGGGCAGGACCACATTCCTCAGTTAGACTATATTTAATAGCATTTTCACACTTATTATTTGTGATATAGAAATTTTAGAGAATCACTCTTAGGGATATTACATATAACCTATTTTCTACTTAAAATAGCTTCTAGAGATGTCAAATTTAGGAACCGTGAAAAATTTTCAAGTCAATTTTGTTTTTGACTTATTTTTTTAGCTTTAGAATTTAGCACCTTAACCGAAACAAAGCAGGTGCCGATAAATGGCTGTTAAAGAAATGCTAACTCGCTATTTTCCCAAATGCCTTGGCCTCTATTATCTCCCTGAACCTGTTATATATGTTGCTCTGTGCTCAAAGATCTAGTTAAACGTGTTATCTGGAATAAAGCTATTTTATTTATAGTTTAAAAGAAGTAGATCTTCTGTAAGAGTGACTTTGGCTTATTATTAATAATATCTTTTTTAATCACCAGCAAATGGTATAATGTCTAAACATACTTAACATACTGATACATGTCTCTGAGATGGTGGATGAAAGGATGAGTTAAAGAATAAATGAAGGAATGATTGAGGTAAAAGCACTCCATGTTGCTCACGTAGGATTTACTGTCTTGCACATATTTTGGAAATTTCTTTTGATTAAGTCACAAAAGTTAGTCTATTTTCAAAAGAAAGTAGGAGAGCATCGTAGGAAAAAAAATAATGGAATACTAAGCAAGAAGACATGCCGTGAGGCTCTTTTCTGCTCTGGTTGAAGACTCTCAGGTAGATCTCTTATCCCTGCAACACTGGGTAATAACAATGTTTCCTCAGATTAGATGTAAAAGTATTAACTGAGAAACAAGTTCATTTGGAAACTTTCAGCAATGAACACATATAGTTGAAAAATACATATGGTTTCCAATTCTACCTTCTTCTTTCAGAATAGGGATGTTTCATGCTGAACCAATGCATACAAGGGGTGATCAAACAATTTGGCGGCTGTTTAAATTAAAAAATAAATAAATAAATAAATAAATAAATAAATTATATATATATATATATATATATATGATACTAAAAGACACACTGCCATTAATTCCCTTCAAAATACTCCCCCTCACTTCGAACACACTTGTTCCTCCCTGCCTTTCCGTTGGATGGCACTTGGCAGCAGCATTCGCTGTATTTCTTGATCACAACAGAAAGGCTCTGTGTCACACATTGCTTCTGGTGCAGCGATTTCTGTCAAATAAAAACATTAAGGTATGTCCTCATCCACCTTATTCACTGGATATAGCACCGTGCAACTTCTGGCTCTTCCCCAAAATCAAAATGATCATGAAAAGAAAATGTTTTGAATGGATTTAGGACATCGATGTTTATGACAACACAACTAGAGACACAAAAGAGGACTTCCAGAACTGCTTTAGAAGGTGGCAAGAATGATGGGATAAGTGTGTTCAAAGTGAGGGGGAATATTTTGAGGGGGATTAATGCCAATGAGTCTTTTAGTCTAATAATTTTTTTAATCTAAATATTCACCATATTTGTTGATCACACCTCATATAATGACTGATAAAAGAGGAATAATAGGCCTTTAACAAAGGTTTTGTTTCTCTCTCTAAAGTTACAATGAACCAGAAAATTCAATCACCAAAGGTTGAGTCTGCCTTATATATAGATAGATATCCAGGCTGATACACTGTCCATCAAAAATGGGTTTTAAACTTGTTAATCCATACTCTTTTAGCTGACTGCCCAAGAAAGTTACTTTTACCAAGACCAGTTTTGGATTCTGGACCAAAGGAGCCTGTGAATACACTAGAGCATTCAAGAATTAACCCTTGGAATGCTATATCATTACTATGTGTGCATCAACCCATGAAATCAGATACTCAATCAAATCCAGCATGCTATTTCTATTTCCACAATAAGAAGTAATTATCTAACTGGGCAAAAGTATAATGACAGTTATTTGACAATTTGTTCTTGGTATTTGAAAATGCTAGCTTATCAAGCTGAGTGATTTTAATGAATATAAATTGCAGTGATCCAAAATAGAGCTCCTTCTTACTTTCTTTTTATTATATTGCCAATTCCACTTTTGTTCCCATTTAGTCTTTCCTTTGTCTATTAAAGAGCATTGACAAGTAATCTATTCCATGCTTATGCTACAAATTGAAAATAAAATTCCCCAGAGATAAAGTCATAGTCTTGATATGATATGCTTGAACATTTATGTTCTAGTTCTTTTTTTCCCCCTAAACCCTTTTAAAAACATTTCAAATCCAATAAAATATGCATGTCTTATGGGTGATTTGATAACAGAAATCATGTCTTAGAACTAGTAGATTTATTTATTTATTTATTTGTTCATTTATTTATTTATTTAGAGTGTGTGTGTGTGTGTGTGTGTGTGTGTGTGTGTGTGTGTGAGATTAACATTTCCCCAATGAGGTACAGACCCTACTTCAGACTTGTTTTACCCCTTCATTTCTATCATACAAGGAGATGTGCTATTTTCTAAAAAACAAATACCACCCAAAGGATAGAAAGGAAAGATAGGGGGCAATGGGTTCAGAAACTGGGAGCTGAGTAATGTAATTTTTTTCCTTTACACTTAAATTGCTTGTCTACTGGATGATACTTGAAATAGAGAGCTATTAGCATAACAGCAGCAAAAGCTCTTCTTTGTCTTAATTTCTGCCACACTGCCTGGCATTAGAGACTATGATGTTGAGAAATTATGAAAGGATAGTAGAGTTCTAAAAACAAGTTCAAGGAAACTCATTGCTTCACAGAAACATGGAGAAAAGTTTTCCCTCTAAGATATTAACAAGTGTCTAGAGATAAATAATGCTACCTGGACACAGCTTTCCTTTGTGAACCCCAAGAAGGAATTTACCTAAGATGGACTCCTTGTGGTTAAATGGACCTTAATTTAAAGTAGAGCCTAGCACAGTTTGCTGATAGGGAACTCTCATGAACTTTGAACCCCAGGAAGCATCTTAAACTGAAAGTCTAACCTCCTGCATCATCCTGCCTGCTTACCCTGTCTGAGTCCACCACTGCAGGGAAGTTTCTTCTTGTTGCCATGCTATCAGCCAATTGATTGTGACCTGTCCTGACCATTCAGAAATGCACAATTTGGAAACCTCATTTCTGTCTCAACCAACCAATCAGAACTGTACAATTTAAAAGCCTCATTTGCATGAAAGAAACCTAAATGTAAACTATGAGCTAGAGTTTCTCTATAAAAGTAAGCTTCTCCTTTGTCTCCATGGAACACACCGTATTGGAGGCTGTGTCTTTGTTTTGCAAACTGTTCACTTGAATAAAGTTTCCTGGGTATCCTTTTGGGGAGTACTTGTCGATACTTTTATATTTTCTCTCTTCAAGGATCATAAATCATCAGGCATCAAAGCTGATTCCCCTTTCTTATTAATTATATTAGAATCCCACCTCTGCTTTGTGTTTTTGAGTGTCTATCCCACCTGGGCACTGGGTGAGAAATGTCTCCAATGGAACACACATGAGCTGGAACTGAATTTGGACATGACCTATTTTTGACCTTGTTTATGCACAATGGCTTTTCTTATACTCTTAAAACTGACCCTTTTTTGTTACCATTTTACTCCCTATTGCCTCAGATCTACAGAATACTCAGGCTTTCTTGGCTCTTTTAATTCTAGCTTGTAAGTTAAACTTAACTTTAGGTCGACACTTTCAATGCACATAATTAAAAAAATATATCTATTATTTTTTTCCTACTTATGAGTCATTCCTCTATAGATATCTGTATATCTTTAAAATTTTTATTTTACCAAATTCTATATATGGAATTATAAGTAGTGGGTATTTAATTTAGAACTGTAAGATTTAAATTTGGAACCTTCCAAAATATTCATCAAACAAAATAAACTTTGTTTTTTTTACTTCCATCATAACAGTCGCATAGAAAATGAAATATAAGAAATAAAGGACAGAAGTCTATAAGCCTATGCAACGACAAAATGTTTTATTTTTACTTGGGATCAAATAGGCACACCAACAAGCACATTAGTGAACACTAATAAATACCTTGACTGCAACACTATAAATATATTAAATATAAGTCTGATTATTGATTTATACCTCACCTACATAAAAAAATACTTGAGGCAATTATATGAAAATATAACGACACTGCTTAAACATAATCGTGCCTTTTATATTGAAAACATATTTGTAATGCTATTCATATCCTGAAATATTATTTGCATATTGAATGTATTATCCATATGGTACTTTCTCTATATATTTGAGACTTACACCACTATGAGTTTCTATTAATTTTGGAATGCTTTTTTTTTTTTAAGATTTTATTGGGGAATTGGGTGAGGTGAACAGCACTGGGGAATTGGGAAAGGGGGACAAACAAGTTGCTGCCCTTTTGTTCTTCAGTCTAGTTGTGGAGGACGTTGCTTCACTGGCCCATGTTGGTAATATCATTGCACTCTTCCCAGGTGAGGCAGATAGATCACCGGCCACTGGACAGCCTCTCACAGTGGCTCTTGGCAGCTCATGCCGGCTGTCAGCCACTTATGGTAGTTTACAACAGCCCACTGCAGCCCCACTGCAGCCTACACCATCGCCGGCGACTCAGGGCAGCTCAGCTCCCAGTCGAGCTGTAGTTCACCATCTTAGCTGTAGAGGGCACAGCATCACTGGCCCTAATGTGGGATCCAAACTGGGGCCCTGCTGCTCAGAGCTGGCGTCCCAAGCCAGCTCTTAACCAACGCGCCACTTGGCCAGCCCGGAATGCATTTTTTATTAATTGTCTTAGTGACCATTATTTAACAGTGAGCAACATCAGGATTGTGTCTCTTACTTTTCCTTATTCTTTTTCTTATTGCTGGGGCCAGGGGGACATTGAAATGCATAATAAAACAACACCTTTCCCTTATCAGGATTGTTTTCTGACTTTTTGAACTATCAATATTTTGTTGACAAAGAAAAGTTATTTTAGTCATCATTAATGGGTATTCAATATTATTTGGCTTTTCAACTACGGATTTTCGGAAAGACTTTCAGTTCTTTTGCTCCATAGTTACTTTTCTATTCAGTTCTCAAAGTTGAGAATTTACAATTCATAATTTTTGTTTTGCTAATTTGCTTTTCAGTTTTTTCTTTTGTCTACATGACAATTTAGACAGGAACTATGCCAGATTCTTGTAAATTAAAACTCTATAGTCATAGTCAAAATCAGAGGCCTATTATTTAGCTTTTAAATACTTCAATTAAAAAAATTAAATGATTTCTAATAAATGAAATGCAATAAAGAGGAATCCTGTTGCTTTGAAAGCCCATAATTTAAAAATGCATACCAAAATGCAATGTTCAGTTAACATTCCGTATGTTTTCAGGATAATTTAACCTGAAAAGCATTGCTGGAAATCTTATTTCCTATTCCAGACTATCACCTGTGGTGCAGATATTACAGTGAACAAGGGCCACCAAGCTACATTGATCTGATTCAGTGATACTCGACTGCCTCCAGGGACAAATTCTCTCTGACCATCGAGAGTTTCCTTTGCTAAATTTTCTCATCCTAAATTGCTTTTTGCACAGTAATCTGACAAGATATTTAAAAATGGTCTTACAATTTTATTATTTATTATTATTATTTTTTATTATTTACCTAAATACATATAATATTTTAAAATTATATGATAAGCCTGGTACACTGTCAGCCTACAACTGTCCCTGGATACTCTGATTTTCCCACATATTGACCACAACAAAATTGTCACTCTTATCTTCTCAAGTTGATAAACAGTAGCATATAAATTGATCTAGAGTGATGGCAAATATTATTCTGCGACAATTCTTTGCGTTCTCTGCTGCTACTGTGTGTGCTTGTCTGTGAACCACCAAAGAAAACTTAAGTGACAATGGTTGATCTCTCATAATGACAGCATCCCTCTTAGTGAAATAGTAGAGGTAACATTTAATTTTAAAAACACGTTTCTCAATAGAAGTGTTGAGTTACAAAAGAAATTGCTAATGTGTCTCTTAATCCAAGGCTTACTGGAAGTGTGTATGTGTGTGTGTGTGTGTGGGGGGGGTTGTGATAGCATGACTTGAGCACTTTTTAATTAGATTTAATATAAACATATAAACATTTAAGTAAAACTTTGCATCTGCCACTTCTGTCAAGGTTTCATTGCTATGCATTGATAGTCAATTCTTAAGAGTTCATAGCCATAAGGAAGATAATTCATAGGAAGTATACAAGAAAATATAACTGCTGGTCTGGTTTAGCTATAGCCAGCAGAGCTAGGATGGATATGTTACATAACCTTTGAAAATCATATCCATGCTATGAATCAAGGGTTCTCATGATTACTTGTAGTAGTTTTATGGCCCTGATATAGGATGGATAGGTATGCATCTCAATGGCCTTGTTTTAAATGCCCTCTGTTACCTCTCTCCTTTTATAAGTAGGGACTGAATAGGACCTCTGAGATCTCAGGCATATGCATCTTTTGCTCACCTCCATTCCTACATCAGCAGCAGATAATAGGGTTCTTAGGAATCCTATGAGCTCAGAGCAAGATGGCCTCCCTGGAGACCACTACCTTTCCAGCAATAATCAGGTGGGAGCCCCAGCACTCTATCACCTGTTTGTAAGGTCACTAACTCTCCTTTCCACATCATTCACTGTCCTGCCACCACAAACTGCAATAGAACAAGAGGGCTAACCGAACTTTGCCCTTTGCTACCCATTAGGTCTGTTGGCAGAGAAAGCCCTCGTCATCTGGTATCCTTTATATCCCTTTAGTGAATCTTGTCTTCCACTGCCTGCCAACTCTAGAAACTCTTCCTCTGAGCCATCAGGAAGTCATGGTCAATTATTATCAAAACACCCTGTGCTTGCATCCTGTTCTCTACTCATCTCTTCACTCTCTTGCTCTTCCCTGTAGACACTGCATCCCCTGCTGTCCTCTTAACTTTTAGTGTGAGCTCCCTTTGGCCCCCCGCATACCTTTTACCAATTGGTTTCTAAGTGAGCTGAGTGTTTTTTTTGTTCATTTGACACTACCAAATTGTCCTCTCTTTTTTCTTCTTGAAAAAATGTCAGCATTGAATCTTATGGCACCAGACAACCCCACTTATACTCTTGTAGTTGGGATCACTCTTCAACATTTGGGTCATTCTCCATGTTCCTGGAATGTTTTAGCTTCCAGTTTCACTGTCACTCTCTCCAACACCACTCTTATGATAATAACTCTTGGTGATTGTTATATAGTGTATAAAGGGCTGATGTGTTGTTCTTCCACCTGTAGTCAACTTCTCATACCTGTGCTGTTGATCCCACACCTTTTCTCTTTCTCAAAGACTTACTTCAACAATTTCCCCCTTCTCAGCTTCAGCATAAATAGTTCCTTTATATTTTTTCCTTTTTATAAAACCATTCTTATTACTGTATATACACCCTGTTATTACTCAAATATTAAAAGAAAAAATACTCTGTTGACCTGACTTTTCCCTCCAGGTATTGCCCTATTTTTCTCTTTCCCTTTATGACAAAACTCCTGGGAAAAGTTGTCTAGCATAACAGCTTATGATTTATCTCTTCTAATCTCTTTCTAAGTGTTGATTTTAGGAATAAAGGTCTTTGGGAAACAGATATACCTTAAAGCAATCAATAAATTCCATCTAACTTCATACAGTATTTACTAATCTCATAGAACAGTTTGTACAAATATATCAGAAAAGTTTTTTTCCATGATAAAGTAACTCACCAACCAGGTGACTCAACTAAAACTTCTTTTTGTGAGGGTCACCAGTGACCCCACACCTTACTAATATCAATAGTGAATTTTCAGTCCTTATGTTACTTGATCTATCAGCTTTTGACAATTGATCTCTCCCTTTCCTTAAAACATTTTCTTCATTATGTTTGTAGGATACCATACTTTCCTGGTTTTCTTCCCACTTCTCTGGTCTCTATCTGTTCTCATTTGCTGTTTCTCATTATCTCTTCATCCTCAAGGATTGAAATCCTCTAGTGCTCTTTCTGTGTATCCTTTCTCTTTTCTATGAACATGCAGGTATCTCATTAATTTTCAGGTTTTAAACAACACCTAGGAAATATAGCAGGGAAAGTGATATGACATGTCCTTTAAAATGTTCTAAAATTGTATTTTGGACACCTTTCCACCTCATCTTGTCCTCATCATCCAAAATCACTATTCTGAACTTTCATGTTGCAATTGCCCAAAGTTTCATATTATTCATTATCCTAACCAAGGTATACTATCAGGCTTATCTTTCTTCACCATACCCAGACTTTTATATATAGTGTTAATCCCTGCTCTCTTTCAGAACAAATATCCTGAGTTAATAAAAGAGATTTTTGATATATCACTCTTTCTCTCCTTTAAACACTTAGGAAAATTAAGGAGCAAGGAGGTTCAATCTATCAGCCAACCAGAACGCATCTCCAGGATTCTTTATTCCCCAATCAGCTATTCCTCTGCACTAGGACGACTGAGCCTCAAGCTACTATACTCTTAGGTAGTGTATGACTTATCTAATATACCAATACCTACTAAGATGAGCTGAAATGGTAGAATTTCAATAGATGATTAGATTAGTTTGTATTCTATCTGTAAACCCGTCTTTGTACAATTGAAAGGAATAGTGCTTTCAGCAAAAATGTTCCAAGAGCTCTGCTTGTTGAGCACAGATGCCCCCTGCATGAGTTTTCTTATTTTTTTAATTTTTTTAATTTATTTTTTTTAAAGTTGCAGAAAATGAGTTTATTAGAAGTAAAAATACATTTCAAAGAAGCAGAAGTGGGTGCGAGCAGTAGAGAATGGCTCAAGGGCCGTTAGAAAAGAAAGTAGACTCCAAAGAGTTTGGAGCGGGCCAAGCAAAGGAAGCTCAAAAGGCTCAAGGGGACCCAGGGCCAGGGCCAAGGCCAGGGAGTCATTATTAGGAGAAAAAGCACACTCCAAAGAGTTTGGAGTGGGCCCCGAGCAGAGGCAAGGCTCAAAATGCTAAAAAAACAACAACAAAAAAACAATAACCCTGCATTAGTTTTCTATGGTTGCTGTTATCACAAACATCGTGGCTTAAAATAAAATATATGCATTGTCTTATAATTCTAGAGGCAAGAATTCTGAAATTCATTCCCTGGGGTGGATCAATATGTTGACAGGGCCATGTTCCCTCCAGAGGGCACAGGGGAATCCATTTATTGCCTCTGCAGCTTCTGGTGGCTTCTGGCATCCTTTTGCTTGTGGCTACTTTACTCTGGTCCCTTCCTCCACGGTCAGATCCCCTTTGCTGCTGTGTTTTTGCAAAATCTCCCTCCGCCTTTCTTTCATAAGTATACACATGCTTACATTTAGGGTCCACCTGAACAATCTTTCCATGTCAAAATTTTTAACTTAATCATACCTACGAAGTCTTTTTTTCTTTTTTTTTTCACCATATAAGGTAACAATCACAGATTCCGGGTATCAGAACGTATATACCTTTTACAGAGTTATTTCTCAGACTCCAAAAACCCCAAATCTTTTAGACAAATGTCAAGAAATATCTGTAAATGTCATAACTTAAATGATAAGAAAAATTAAGTCATCAGCAGTTTTGTCATAGTTTAATGTATTTCAAATTTTGAATTTCTAAGTCTCTATGATTTACCTCACCTATGCTTTATTTTGTCTACACATAATTCAGATTATAATTAATTAATAAGTAAAGAGGAAACATGTAAAATTATGGAACTTTCAATATGTATTTGTTGTGTTTCTATTTTGTATGTGTGGTTTCTTTTCCTAAGCATCAGAGTATAATTCTAAAAGTTTAATGAAAATAGACAAATACTCTTACTCTATTTCAACTTTACAATCCAGTATGAAAAATAATTTGCACAATGACTTCAATTCTGTTATTACAATTTTTGCCACAAGAATGAGGTGTCAGATTTTATTGTCTGATATATATTGGGAATTAGAATCGTATGCCCTACCACCCTGACCTTTATGCATGCTCTGCATCTTGACTGGCTAACCTTCCATTTCTTTTTCTATTTATAGCTTTACTAAACCAAGAGGAGCAGGTAAAATGTCCGGCCATTAAATACACAGAATAGCAGAAGGTCAAGCTGATAGAGAAGATGGCTAAATTTCACATAGGGTGTGTATCGTCCCAGTGCTAAAACTTCATTCTTATGTAGTAAGTTAAACAAAATGTAAAACAGCATAATTGAATCCCTTCTCTAAAAATGAATAAAATAAATCTGGCACACTTAACCCATTCAACATAATGGTGCAATGTCTTAGCCTTCCATAGAAATATCCTTGAGAGATTACCTGAGGTCACAAAGTCAGTTTTCATTATCAGTAAAGTGATGCCTATGTATATGTGTAACTTAAGCCCTGTAAAAGGAAAGCTATTTCAAATCTGTCATCTTTCTTGGTTGATATAAAATCACAGATTGATTATGACTTTCTCCAGCTCGTTTGTGACAGAGCTTGTACCGATGGATTCTCGGCAAAACTACAGTTCATGACTAGTAAAGGCTTAACAATTTTACTCTAAACACCTAGATCATCAAAAAACTTTTTTTTATACTTCCTTTGGAATTAAATATTTCACTTATAAGCACATATCCAGCTACAGAAATCCACATCTGTACTTTCTGTTTCACTAGTATCCTTAGAACACGAGTGCCAAAAATTGCCACCTAAGTTTAGAATAAACTATATTTTGGAAATTGAACACTAACAAAATATTTAGTTTAAAAATAAATCTAAACTCTGCCTGGATTTTGAAACAGTATTAAGGTTATCATCGCACATGTATATTTACAACAAATAAAAAAACCTTACATCCAACAATTTTTTGTATTAATGCTGCTTCAAATGAAACTTTAAAAGTAGCATTACACAAAAAATAAGCAAATGATAAAGATTCTTTACTATGCCCTGTATACCTTGATTCAGTATGCCTGACACCTTTACTCATGTGAAGGTAGTAAATTGTGAACTAATGATACACTTAAGTTTGTGAACATCTTCCAAGAACATACATCTTGGAAGAAAGTTTCCTTTCTCTTTAAAAAATGTGTGTGTAGTAAAAATAAGACAGCATAAAAATATTCTGCCTGGTCAAGGTAAACTAAGGCTTAAGCTTCACCATCCTAGCATAATAGAGCTTGAATATGCCAAAGGCAACCCTTCATTTTTACAGGTAACGAAAACAGTCTCAGAGATTAGTCAGTCACACAACTAGTGGGTTGTCGGAAAAGTCATGATGTATATTGTCTAAGTTTTTCAAAGGTCATTTATTTATATAAAGAACAAAGATCAATCAATGATATATTGCCCATTTTGTTTGATAACCTTTTGTCATCTTTCAGTGAGCTTCATAATTCATCATTCATAGAAGGACCTGTCTTTATTTGGGAAAAACTGAATAAGGTGCTAATTTACAGCCTCATCTGAATTGAACGCTATACCATGTAAGGAGTTTTGAAGAGAGTGAACAAGTAGAAGTCTGATGGCGCAAGGTCAGGCGAGTATGGTGGGTGTGGCAACACATCCCATCCAAGCTCCAATAATTTTTTTTTCTTTTTTTTTTAGCTGAGCCATTCTGCCGCCTGTTGCCAGCTCAGTGGCAGCTCAGCTCAGCTGGGCATCGAACAGCTGTTGCTCAGAGCTCACATTCTTGAGCGAGCTCTTAACCAACTGAGCCACTCATCCAGCCCTCCAATAATTTTTGACGGGTGATCAAAACTTGTGTATGGTCTCACGTTGTCTCAATGGAACACAACTCCTTTACAATTAACAAGTTCTGGACATTTCTGGGTGATGGATTCATTCAAACTGTCCAATTGCTGATAGTACACATTCGAATTGATTGTTTGGTTCCTTGGTAGGAGCTCAAGAAACACAACACCTTTAAAATCTCACCACACTGAGAGCATAACCTTCCTCTGATGAATGTCTGCTTTTGATGTCATTTGACGCAAATCATCACATGGGGACCAAGAACATTTGTGCAGCACATTGTTGTAAACAGTCCACTTCTCATCACCAGTTATCAGTCACTTCAAAAAAGGATTATTTTCCTCACATTTAATGAGCATATTGCAGATGTTTATACGTGCTGTCAAATGAACATTCTCTTTGAGTTCATGTGGAACCCAAATATCAAGCTTGCTTACGTATCCCAGCTTCTTCAAGTGGCGATGAACACTTGAATGATGGATGTTCAATGTTTCTGCAATTTCTTGTGTCATGTAACGTGGGTATGACTCGACCCAATGCCTTTATTTTGTTGTCATCAACCTTGGTGGGTCTCTCTGACCGAGGAGCATTGTTGAGATAAAATCAACAGCATGGAATTTCATCGTTAGCACTGACATTATTGTAGAGCATTGTCACCATGAACTTTATGCAACTTTTCATAAGCTTGATGCACAGTCTTCCCTTTATGGAAGTAAAACAGTAAAATATGGCAAAAATGCACAGTTTTGTCTTCCATCTTCAACTTGTTGTAAAATCTCCAAAACTCAACCAAGTCGCTCAATTTTTTTTAGGATGAAGCTAGAACTGTCAGCTGTCAAATGACACAGCAATAACATAGATGAGAATGACTCTAGTACTTCCAAAAATGAACTAGTGCCATCTGTCGCAAACATGTCATGACTTTTCCAACACCCAATAGATAAATTTCTTCCATGAATTCAAAAGATCATTAAGTTATGTTAGCAAAATAAAATAAAGTTTAAAGGATAAAAATAACTTTTTAATTATATAGAATTACAGTGTTTCAGTTATTTACACTCTATTTAAAGTAACTTAATATTTTTATTGTACCATACTAAATTTTATCAAAATATTGCATCAAAACTCTCTAGTATATAGTATATTATATATCTAGTATAGTATGAGGTACAGATATCATATATTTCCCATAAATACATATATTCAGTGATAGATAGATATATAGATAGATAGATATGAACATAGTTGGAGTTAGTTGGAGGGTGATGCGAGATTGAACAGGATTGTTGTCTAATGTGCCTTATTGTTTTACAACTGCTTATTTTACAACCTAGTGTGAAGAATCTACTAGAGAAGTAAAGGTTGAACATCAAGAGAAAGATCATTAGGCTAGATGTTTCTTGAAAATATGGAAAGATACCTAGATAACTGAAGCCTATAGGAGGATCTGGCCATGAACTGACGGAATCAAAAAGGAGAGGGTTGATTTGTATGCCAGTTTAGGGAATTGGCAGTTTCTATTGAAATCCTGGGTAGTGAAATCTAACTTATAAAAGAAGAAACATGAGTTAAGGAGACATAGCTGATGAAATGGAGGAAGGAAAAGTCAATGGAAAATATATCCTAATAGGGCCGGCCGAGTGGCTCAGTTGGTTAAGAGCTTGCTCAAGAGTTTGAGCTCTGAGCAATAGAGGTTTGATGCCCGACCTGAGCTGAGCTGTCGCTGAGCTAAAAAAAAAAAAAAAAATGAAAAAGAAAACAGAAAAAAGACATAACAAAATAGTTGGCAAGCATGCTAAAAAGGAAAGCATGATATTGCCAGGGAACACAACTGTCATCTATTGGGTTGTCGGAAAAGTCATGACGTATTTTTTCTATGTTTTTCATTGCAAAAATGCGTCATGACTTTTCTGACAATCCAATAATTATTTGGGTGGTGGAGTAATTACAGATAATGACTAGGTTCTAGGCATGGACTGAGAAGATGGTACTTACTTTGTGGTAAAGTGTCTTTCTGGCAATCTAACATCCTGCCATAGTAGTAATAATCCTTACCTAAAATCTAATATGTGTAATTTATTGGTTTAAATGTATTTTATTACGTATTGGTATCTAATGTACACTGACTTATGAATTTTAAGGTATTAAGAGATAGTGAAAACAAAACAGAACTATAGTATTTACTGAACTGTAAAGGAAAACAAAACAAAAACACAGAAACAGGAAAGACCTAGTGAACTAAACACTCTGGTAGACCTTTCCCAAAGAGGAGCCAAATACTGATCTGATTGGTTACTGCAGGGAAAAGAGATCATCATTATAAAGATTTTGATTTTTAGACCTAAAAGCAATTTGACTTCCTAAGCAACAAATACAAGATTATTCTTGCCAAAATGCCTTCAAATATTATTTATATTTCTCTTTTAAAAACTAAATTTATAATTTAAATGATAACATCCAACATTTTTTTTGAACACCAGTATGCCTTGAGTTATAGCATTCTAGCAGGACAAATAAAAAAATTAATGAGCAAAACTTTATAGTCTGAAACATCCTTTGAATGATAGTTTTCTAAATGTACTTGAAATGTTATGAAATTATGAATCCTTAATTGTCATGCAATATATTAGAAAGAATCCAATGTAAAATAGGAAAATATTCTCAAATGATATCCAATTCTCTCATATTTACAAATGTGTATAATACAAAGGATATAAGATTTTCTAATATCTATAAATTAATCTTTTAGAAAGCCCTAGTTTTGATTGTTTACTAACATCTATATTAATATGCTCCAATATAATTATTACAATGAGTTGGTGTTACTTGTCAGTTGACTGGTATAAAGTTATAACATCATCATCTGTGCTTATTTTACTAACAAACAGCACCCTAACAACTACGACAGAAAATAATGCTGACACAGCATAGCTTGATTATGCTTGGATTATGTTATCCATGTTAGAAAGATTAGACTTTGGTAGGAGTTATTGATAAATTCATAGTTTATGTTATAAAAGAATACAAAACAGACTAAAGCTGTGGACATTTTAATGAAGGAAATATTTCTTTGAATTGGGTGAATAAAATATTTTAGAAGCTTTATATATACATTTACATATCCATTAAGTGACTATCTATCTATCTATCTATCTATCCATCTATCCATCTATCTATGTATCTCTCAGGATATAACAAAAACACACGTCTGTCTATTTCTTTCTCTCACTCTCTCTCTCTCTAATTTCTCAGGATATAACAAGGACACATCAAGGATGTAACAAGGACACATCAAGACAGCTAATCCAAAAATAAATGAGTTCTCAGTTGACCAGTGAGCTTATGAAACTATTTTGTAATTCACATTTCCAAGTTATAGAAAATAATGTTTGCTTTTTCTTAAAATCATACTGTATACTTTTAGGTAGGAAATAACTTATTTATACCACAAACTCTGGTACTTATAAAGAATTTAAAATCATCAAAACATTAATAAAAACAGAATTACTTTAAGCATAAAATTAGAAAATTCATATCATCTAATCTAAATATACTATATATTTATATTACATAAATATGAATGAGCAAATGTATAAATAGATATAATTATAAAGAAAAATTAGATAGGATAAATCAGAGCAAAGAGGTATGAGTTTAGTACCTAAACTCTCATGCCCTAAAGCCCTCTGCTGTTTGTCTGAGAGAGTTAAACATTGGGCTCAGTGCTTCACAGGTGCCAAGCAATGAGGAAATCATAGAAAGTGACTGGAATTGAGGCATCAACAAAATAAAAGCAGGCTGGCTGGTAGGGGGTAGAGTGCCTGTGCTAGGGATGGGACCCAAGAGAAGTTGCTTCCCTAGCTAGTTTCCCTCAGGCAATGTCCCTGACCACTGAAGTAATAACTGCATCTAAGTTTTGTTAATTCAATTTATTCAATTATTTTTTTGCAAATACACATGGAATAATTGTGTCACATCAGAGCACTATTCACAAAGAATGCTGGGACAGAGGAGAGCAGGAGAGGAGACAAAAGGATAAGACCCAGTTTTCTGATTGTCTAGAATAATCATTTGTTTTGTTTTGCTTGTTTTTAATCTACAGGAATGGATTGTTATAATTATATTTGTTTTGTTTTGTCTTTACACAGGTGAGAGTAAGATAAAACTTCCTCAAAAGTACATGAAATACAGCTGGGAGATGCTCTCAGTTAAAATCAGAGCCATGTGCCTGGATCGTTAGCTGACGCCACTTGTGGAAATTGAGAAAATTAATCAAGGATAAGTCTGAAGATAAAGCCCACCTTTTTCAAGGCCAGTGGCCATAAAATGCCCCGAAGGCAGGTTCCCCCTGCAGTTGCCTCACCTACTTTGGTTTCTATTCCATTCCCTCAGCAGACCCCTTCCCTCCTGCTTGTCCTGTTTGCAAGTTCCTGTTTCTGACCCAATGGCCAAACTCCATACTAGCTTTAATCCTTATTTCTCATTTTATCGCCTTCTCACCATTTTTTTTTTAGTACAGCTCTAATGGAGAAACATTCTGCTTTATCCTAGCTAATAATTCTGTTTATTTCCATCACCTATATGGATACAATCCACTATGTGACCAGTAGTAGAAAATTCCGCAATTCAAATAGCTGAAACACTTATGTTCCTATAAAAAAACAAACACCAAAAAAAACCCCAAAACACTCTAAAAGCTTCAAATGAGCCATTTAAACTGAGCCAGCACATTCAAGAGAGGAGGGGCAGGGGAGGGGAGACGTGGCTTTACTTCAAAGCTATACTTTGAATTAATGAGTATAAAATTGAATTTGTACAATTCTCCCAAACATTGAATCGAGTCAATTTCCACTCCTAAAACTGTCATGTTGAAGAATGAACACAGACTAATATGCTATAAATAGGATTGACAAATACAGGCAATACAGCTTTGCATATACACATTACAATATAGCTTATTTTTCTAAATTCACATTCCAGTTTAAATTCCAGATAACTGCATCTAATCAAAACCTATCTTTCCCACTCTTCCTCTTCATATTTTGAAAATCCCTCAGTCTTTTCATTTAGCTAATATTATAGTAGGAATTCCTCATGCTTGTTTTTTCCCCTGGCTAAAGTCTCCTATTGCTTCAAATATTTTTTGTCATTCTTCCATAACAATTTGGCTATCCTTGGTTCCATTACATAAAGGTCATTTAATACATGAAGTGACAATGGAAGATAAAATCATAAAAAATAAGTCATTTGTTTGAGATAGCCAGATAATTATTTTTGCATCTGTTAGGTGTACTTTCTGAAGACACTGAAGTGGTCATTAGGAATTTCAAACACTTGTATTATTTTAAAAAAAGATGTAGCAAAAGGAGATGACTTTGGGTTAGAAAGGCCTCTAATAACTTTCATGTTACTTAAGTTCTTTTTAAACATAAAAATGATATCTCCTCAAGATATCTCCATTAGCTCTGAAGTTTCTCCAGTCATCTTTAATTGAAAAAAACCAATGTTAAAATAAGATTAATAAAATATGTTGTTTTTCATTCTACTGAATGAAATTTTTTTTTTGGTGGTTGCTTTTTCATAAACTAACACAGAAATGACCATATCAGTGCGTTCATAAAATTTAATATTTATAGGCAGGTATTATAAATCAAAATCTAGATTCTCTTCAGGGATAACTACATGAACACATTAATGCTATTTCAGAAATTGGGTAACTTTTAGACATAAAGAATGTCATTATTTATGGACCACAGAGCCCTTTAGAGATTCAAAGAAGAAAATCCTTTGTCCCAGAATTCTTGAGCACAATAAAAAGGATGATAATGTTTTTATAATCCATCCATATTGCATCTAAAGATGGTATGAGTCAGCAAGCTGATCAAGGCATGCAATTTAAAGTTCCTATTCTTCAAATTCTCAATCAGCAAAAACTTAGAGTTCACTCTTAATAATATAATCGCACATGTTTATTATGTGACAATTGTTCTCAAGCAAGCTAAGAGGATATGACTAATAGACTTATAAGTCTTTATTATTAACTTAATTTCATTTTAAGAGTGGGCACAAGGGAACATAGAGATCTAACAAATTAATAAACCACAAAAAGTGAGCCACACTGGGGAGAACTGAGACCACTGAAGACCAAGATTATTTGAAAAAGGTGACATGAAGGCTAGAAGGGCTTTGGGATAAAGAAAAAGAAGTCTAAGGGCAGGCAACTGGAGTATCAAATGCCCTTACCAAGTGCAAAAGAAATGCAACAGTAATGAAAACAGCTTACAACCAGTCACTGTTGTAGACTAGGTCAGATTGGAAGTCTTTGAATGCTAGATTAAAGACAAACTTTATTTTTAAGACTCAATGTACTCCCTAAAGTATCATGAGAAAAAAAAAAGTAATATTATTAAAAAAAATGCCTTAGATTAATCTGCATAGAAAGAAGAAAAGTTTGTACTCTAGGAAACCAACTATGAAGCTATTTTTGACAGAGGGACATTGAAATTCATTAGTGTCAAAGTTGAATTAGACAAAAACACTGATAAACTTTAATTAGCAGAAAGAGTGAAGTAGGGACTGTTTGCTCTATAAACTTGTAATTTATAGTGTTAGACAAATTACCAAATGCAAGTAGCTAATAGCCAGTAAATAATACCATAATAACACCATAATAAATACCATGGGGAAGAAACTTCTTCTGAAAAATAGGCTAGGACTAGAGTTATATACTATTAACTTGCTATTCACTGCTTCCTTCAAATATTCTGTTTATAATGAACATGTCACCAGGTGCAAAATATCCTTTAACCTACAGACCACATGTAATGAACTCAGGTTGTGTGCAATTAAAATAGAGGGCGACTTTACTATTCCTGTAGGATCAAAGTGTATTTCCCTCAGAAATAAGATATTCTACCATTTGGCAATGCTATTATTAAAAGCTGATATTTTATAGTTTTTTATCTCATACATTTTAAGGGCACAGGGATAATGAACTATATTTTATATACTGAGCACTGGAAATTGTATCCTAATAAGATTCTGGTACTCCAAATGTCATCATCTTTTAGTGAAAACTGACATCAATGAGATTTATTAATGAATTTAAAGATGGTAACTGAAATGCTGAAAAAAACATTAAGAAAATAAGCTATTTTGAGAAAACAGCCTTGTTCTAGAGTGGCTGCTTTGACTTGTTATCATGGGCTTTTTGTCAGTTCTATAAGAACCAAAGTAGCTTTTAGTCATGCCCCTGTGAGGGAAAAGAAAAACCCTTGAATTATAAACTTGAGAATTTAATAATTTCTCTTTCCATTAAAATTCAGATATTATTCATCAGCCTTACTGATTATGAAATAAACATATAATTAAGCCTCTCTACTTCTAAAAGTTTTAGAAAGGTATAAATATTAAAATAAATTTAGTTATATATTTACTTTTGTGGCTTTTAAATTGTATTATTTTATGAGTGGACTAAAAATCTTGAAATGTGTTGTCCAATATAATTTTTGGCAATATTATGCGCTGTCTAATAGGGTAGTGGCTCACCACACTTGACTATTGAGCAGCTGAAATATAATGAGTGCAAATGAGGGACACAATTTTTAATTTAATATTAGTTGATTTTAATAGTCACATGAGGCTAGTAGCTAATGTATTGGACAGTATATGAAAGATAGAACAAATGGTCATAGCCATTATAACCAACTTGCTCTGCCTGGATTCTGAACTGGGCTCCATAATCACTCCTGGCACCTCCTAGAGAATAAGAAGAAGAGTCTAGTACCCTAAATTGAGCTAACATTTTCTATTCTTACAACTTTTTGCTTTAAAATTAGCCTATCTTCTCTCAACTCATTCCCATTGTCATGAGCCTTTTATAAAATCAATAATTATCCTCTAGGTTCCCTTCTTCAAACAGGACAAATCAAGTAAGTAACTTGATCCCTATTGTTCAGAGCTAGGCTTTTTCAAGGCTTTTGCTCTTCCTGCAAAGCCACTTCTTTTGTAAGTCTGTCATCATTTATATCTTGGAACTACTAATACACTTTCCTAAGTGGTCTTCCTATATCCATTTCTGCTGCTCCTCCATCCTAATCCCTCATCAAAATTGGTGCTCCCTTGGTATTTTCCAAATGCAACCCCAGTGTCCCTTACTGTTGCCAAATTCACTAGGACTCGCTTTGGTTTTCTTCTGGGGGAAAATGCAAGCTCCTCTGTACAGTTGCATATGTAATTTTATGCTCCAGTTCTCTCATTTCATGCGACTTTGCAATTTTATTCTATGCTCCTTGAGCATGTAACGTTGTCCTGTTACCGTGATCTTGCTACATACTGCATAGCATAGATAGCCTTCCTCTCCTATACAGCCTGAATGATTCCTACAGCCCCTTCTTCCTAACCCTCACCCCTCACCTCCATCCCCACTTTGCAACACACACACACACCCCACCACCACCACCACCACCAACAACAACAACAAAACAACAACAAAACCACCATTTCATTCACCCACACCTATTATGTTCAAGGAATACCTTCTCTAGAAAATGTTGCTATAACCCCCCAGAATGACCTATGCAATCACCTCTCTACTTCCCAATCCTTATATCCTGAGTTCTATCACAACACCCACCACAGTGAATAGAAATTGTTTTGAAATGATTATACTTTCGCCAGGAGCCTGTGGGCAACTGGAAGATAGGAACTTAGTCTTCACTCCCTAGGTCCCCAGTATCTGAGGCCATGCACCTAGCTCTCCATGAGTTGTTAAATGTATGGATAAATAACAGAATAACAACAGACTGACACTGAAGACTCAGAGATAAACTAAAAATTAGAATAATCTGAAGATAAATAAAAAGCCTGCATGACTATTTAAAGCTTCCATTTGTAGGCTCTAAGAAAACATGATTCTGTTGATATGTATGTATGCAAATATATACAGTTGCATAAATATATATATATATATATATTTATACACACATGTTTATATTTCATTATTCCTAGTAAGTATATAAATATGACTTGAAGATAAAAAAATTAAAACATCTTCTAAGAAAAAGAGGGTTTTGAACTAAACAGGTTATAACATTATTGATAAAATATGCAATGCTGCTACTATGATCTCCTCTTGGTTATAAGGCAGGAAACATCCTTACACCTCTCATTTATGAAGGCATTCCCCTGGTCCATTCTCCTCTTTTCTTATCCACAGCGAGACAAAGCAACAGTTTGAATTATTTCACCAATAAGTTTATATCATGTGTAGGCTATCACAAAGCTAGTGCCAGTTAATACTTTGTAAATATCAATGTAGTTTATTCACTGAAGCCTTTGTATCCAACTATATGAATAAACAAATGAAATAGAAATTCCCAAAATAGAAAATCATTTCTTTTATAATACAGCACATCTCTGAATGACCCTTGCAGGCATTTTATAAGTATAATCATTATCTATTTTATAAAATGACAATATTTAATGTATTGTACTCAAGGAATCCACTAGATGCAAATATTTCTAAACAGCTCAATTGTTGAGTCAGGAAGACACCCAGGAAGTGGTACTAGTTAGGAATAGCAGCCAGGACACAGCCCAGATTGTACGATACACTAGAAAACTCAGTAGCTAAGATACCAGGGTCTGAACTATTTAGAAAATCCAGATTTCAGAGTCTGGAGAGCATTGTTGTCTCTATTAAAGTATCGGTGAGACAGATACCTCTGGCAGTGAAGTACATCTTCTCCTTACAGATAGAGTTTCATTTAAAACCTTGTATCTTAAATTGCTTTAATTCCTGGATGAGCACAGAGCCTGCAGCATACTGATATCTCTCTATTCAATGTGGAATAGAGATAATTCCCAAGTAATTACATTAATGTAAGGAATGCACAAGGTAACCAAGAAACACTGGTAAAACCAAAGTTACTTATGTTTACATTTGAAATAAACATACAGATCGAAACCATTATGGAAACACATTGCAAAGAACTGAGAATTTGTTCCATCCAACAGTACTATTTAGCTCCAATAGGGAAAAATAGTTTTCTCTCTCACCTTTTGTGAGATTAATACAAGAGTTAGTGACTCATATTCACATGAAAATTATTTAACATACATTACAAAGACGAATTGCTCTTAAATGAGTTATTCATGCAAAATAAATGCCCCACAATCCAAAATTTTTAAAACCAATCATCAAATAATTGCCCACAGACAACAGACTGCAAAACAGCTAACCAGAGATCATCAACGTCATAAATGCATATGTGGAATTTACATAGCAAGACTGACATAAATACATTGGATTAAATAGAAAGATCTAATTTTTCCTCATTATTAAAAAGACCTGGCATGAATCTATTAAAGTGCTATGGAAAATATCATTAGGATGAATAAATTCTATCAAAATTATACAATGGTAGGCTACATTTAAATAATATTAACTTTTTCATGCATTTAAGATTATAATAAAGTTCTAAATATTGAGATGTAGTTTTTAAAAAGTTACTGCATATACATAAGCACTTACTGTTATTTCCTTGCAGCAAAAAGTCTATATCCACCATAAGAGCCTGAAGTTATTGCCTGTTAAAAAGTCACAAAACATAAATATGTTAATTTAAAATACAATAAACTCTAACTTGCAATAGCTAATAAGATTATCTGGAATTCTGTTTGATTTAAGAAATCTCTTAATCCATCAAACACATTTGAAAATAATAACAGGAAAAAGGTCTAATTAAATTAGAGAGACATTACTTCTGAACAGTTAGAAATTATATGATGGCAAGACTCAGGTCAAGCGCAATGCATTACTCAATATTTGATCAATTTACTAAAGAAAAAGAATAAAACTAATCATCTATCATATGCTTGATGCTGAGTAGTATCTGGATATTTAACCTGAAATAGAGAAATTAAGTAATTATCTAAATCGCTCAGGCCAAAAGACCAATTTACAAGAATTACCCAGCTCACTGGGGCAAATATTATTGGAGGAGTTTCTTTTTTGAAATATTTCTTAAATGCTAATTTTCCTTTTCATGGTTGGATATTATCAAACACACAAAGAAACGTAACATGGTTTGAGTCAGACAGTATCAGAAATAAAAATATCTGAAAACATATTTATTAAAGTATTTTTCAATCTTAAAAGGGATGACATTTTTATTTTTCTGAAAATAATTAAAAATATACTCTAATTATATGGAAACTTGATTTGGACTTAAATATCATTTCATTGTAATTATGCATTTCTATTGTATCTGTTTATCCATTTTAATTTGTTTTCCTTTTCCTGCCACTGTTAAGAGGACAAGGCAACTTTCAAAGACTTTTCCCAGAAGTATGCTCAATAATAGTTTTAAAAGCTATATCTTGCCAAAATAGTTCCTACTTCACTCAATAGAAGAGGTAACATTTAATGCAAAATTGGAAACATGCTATTTTGTTTAACAAGCTTTGCTTTTTTCTTTTGTCAAGTAATCAGAATCTGCTGACATACTGTAACCTAAAATATATTTATAATGGTAATTTTTTTAAAAAAATGATACCAGTTGGATTTGGAGAAAATAATTTTTAAAAGAAAGCAAATATATTAAATTTTCTACAATATATCTAGGAAATAGTCTTACATTATATGGAGGTTGGGAGGAAGGAAAGGTTTTAGGGTAATAAGAGTTATTTCCTCAAGAAGGATACCAAGATAAATAATAACTTAAATTATGTACTAATAAACCTCTTATTCAAAAAGCTATTTAATAGCAGTTAATTTGAGGTTAAACTTGGAGAATTTGAATAAAAGTATTAACAATCCATGACCTCTTGCTCTTTAATGATTTTGTTCAGAAGTGTTAGCATTTTGACATTATGTCCTATAAATCCCACACCCTATTTTTATTAATGTAGGACAAATCTTTAAAATGTATTGGTCTAAATTTATGTTTTTAATTTTGAGATTAATTTTGTATCTTATAATACATATAAATAAAGCATACTTTTATTTTGTTAGACTAAAGCTATATATCAAGTCAAAATATCATTATGATTAAACAATAATTTTTCTTTCTATAAAAATAATTCTCTAGCCATAGACATTATTTTGATATATAACATTTCTTTGGGGCAACAATAGAAACATCATTTTAGATAATTCTTAGTTTCCTTGCTTCATTATATACTTATGTGCTTACCCTTACGACAATTTTTTTTAATTGTCCTACTCAATGGAAATACATTAGTACCACTACATTCTTTTCTCCTGTTGAGATGACAGAGGGCATTAAATCTGCTAAAGGTATATGTGGAGTGTAGAAGCTATGATTAAATGGGAGGAAATGAACAGTTCCTGATTTTAGATTTAGATTGCACTTACGGTGGTTAAAGAAAGATTAATCATGAGATAAAACACCCACAGTGAATTGCTTCAACACCCCAACTCCTATTTTTCAGTATGGTTGCTTTCCTCTTGCCAAATGCCCTACCTGGGTATACTCTGCCTGACAGCATTATGGGTTCTACCATTGTTGAGGTATTTATGTTGTACACATCTTTCTTTCAATGAAATATGATTTGGAAATTGCTGCCCTGAAAGTTGGAATGGGGGCCCCAGGGCCCTTTCTGTTCCACCTGTTCCCTCCCCCCTGCAGCTCAGAAGCCACTTCTGTGAAACCTCCAGGTTTTCAGGGAGCAAAGACTAAAATCCATTTCTCTATTTCCATTCATTTCAAAACCAATGGGACAAGAAACATGGGAAAATACATGGTTTGGGCGAAAGGCAAGGGACATGCAAGATAAGAAACAATGTACAGGATTTGAGTAAGAATGAAAGGACTAGGGAAAAAGACTGTTTTGGGTAAGTTTGCGATGTATGTGCCAAAGGTTTAGGAGACTCGTTGGGAAATACAGCCCTGAAACAAAGCCACTTAAAAGAAAAGACAATATGACAAATAAATGAAACTTTACAGACAATGGGAATGTCTTCATTCTCCCAGATGCTATATCTATACATAAAATATAAATTTCTGAATTTTCTGATATTTCAGGTAATTTACATGATCTATGTGATTCAATCTGAGGAAGATTTTAATGTGGTTATTTTCTGAAGACAAAAATATAAAATACAGACTCATTTCTAGGCAATCAAGGATATCTGGTCACCCTTACATTATGCTAATTGCCTTACAATTCTGCCACATATTAAGTTACAGAGGTTGATACAGTATAGGAAATGATTCAAAAAGTACAATTCTGTTCCCTAAAATGTGACTGTGGTCGTGGACACAGTTGTTACCCTTTTGGTATGCTCTTGACTGTGAAACCAACATCTAATTACATTTGGAAGAAAAAAGAAAGAGGGAGAAATGGGGAGAGTGAGAGGGAGGGAGAGACTGAGTGAAGAGAGAGGGAGAGAGAGAGAGAAAGAGAGAGGAAAAAATAACCCTCATGTTCAAGTAGCTGTTCTAGGATTCACACTGGGAAGCCTGGAGTGTTTGCACAAGGATTTTTGGCTTGCTCTGATGTTAATTCTCTCCTTTAGAATGTTTGGAAGCTCAGCACCAGGCCCTGGTTTCCAGCTTGCCAAAAGACATGCTGGTTTCTTGGTATGGTTTTCTAGCTCTTTTGCTATTAGTGCATAATTTGACAGTATGCTGCCAGGGTAACAGAATTCATTAAGGGCTTTCAGTTTTGTTCTGCCAATGAGGATTTTTGGCTGCATGTAGTGCTGGCCTCTGAAGATTGATCCCTAATATTTGTCTTAGAAAGCCCTGTCATCTCATAGCATGACTGATGCTACAAAATAATCCATAATGAGGCAGGTTCTCTCGGCATGAGCTACTCCCCGAGGGTGAGTTAGGCTTGACTGGAAACCACATTAACTTCTTTAGCATCAAACTTGGGTGCTTAAAATAGACTGCATGAAAGTGGATACATTATGCAGTTCCATCTTGCACCATTGGTGTTGTGGAATGGATTAGGAACGTAATTCTTAATGTTCATTCTCTACAATATTCCATTATACACAAAAAAAGAAAAGTCTTCCATATTCTGACAATTTTCCATGTACAGTCATTGTCAGAGGCCAGGTTTTCTGGAAATAGCTTTGTGGTTGATATAGTAAAGAAAAAAAAATCTTAATGTCTTAACTAATATTTTCCCATATGATTTCAGTGAAAAATGTAATATACCTTGTTATCTTTAGCTACATTTTTCATTCCAGATCATTACATTTGACCACTTGTTCTGCTTTTAATGATTAGATAAATTCTGAGTCTTTATACACACATACAGATATATATATATATATATATATATATATGTACACACACATATATAATGTAATCATATATATAACACAAATATATGTGATGCAACCATATATAATGTAATCATATATAATATAATCATATATATGTTCATATATATGTTGCAATCCTTTTTAACCCTTTATACATAATGTAATCATATTTTATACACACACACACACACACACACACACACATGGTATATATGCTTTTTTTTCCATTTGGTTGGTTCTTTCTCCTAAACCAAAAGGAGTAACACTTGGCCTTATCATGGCTTAGATATAACAGTTGAAATCTCAGAGAATAAGGGCTCTTGCTGAAAATTATATATATAAAGTGATAATGTTTCACTAGAATTTGTAGCATGAATTGTTTAGTTAACATAACTCATGTCTTTCTCCTTTCTTTCACCCTTCTATACTTTTTCTTTCCTCTTACCTTTTTCCTAATCCCTACCACATTTATCGATTGCCTACCCTGTGGGACATTGCTAAAATACAAAAATAAACAAGACATGACCCATATCCAACAGATATGGAAATCAGGCAAGGACAGAATACAGTTCATCAACTGAGAGAATGTAGTAATTAAATCTGTTAAATGTGCTTAAAAATGGATTTTTATTTTTCTGTAAGAATTTATTAACGACTGATAAAGGTCATTGTGTTTTATCTTATGTTTTTTTATTACTTTGGTTTGTACAATATTAATTCCTAGGTAATATAGTTTAACCACACATGAACATTGGGAAATTGTAATTAGATTTGAGGAGAATTCTGGACAAATAAATTAAGAGTTTTACATTATAGGTTATATATAAGTGATATCAAAAAAGCATGATAAAATGAAACTTGTAACAAGCATATTGTAATTTGAGTAAAAGAGAGGTCCAGCTGAGAGTGACTATCTCCATTTTGGAGGAGTTGGGTGCAGATCTGGGTGAGATGCCCAGCGCTCGTCTCGTTTTTATGTAAAGTCACATGGGCAAGCCTCTAGCAATGGAGAAGAGCAACGACATCAAGAAAATGCTAGGGATGGGCCGGGAAGTGGCTCAGTTGGTTAAGAACTTGCTCAAGAGTGCAAGCTCTGAGCAACAGGGTCACTGGTTCGATTCCCACATGGGCCAGGGAGCTGTGCCCGAGCTGAGCAGCTGCTGAGTTGCCAACAGGTGGCAGGATGGCTCAGCTGGTGAGAGCATGTGCTCCTAACAACAAGGTTGCCTGCTCGAGATGGTGGGATATGCCCACCCGCAACTAAGACTGAACTCGGCACCTTGAGCTGAGCTGCTGCCTGGGTAGCTCACAGGATAGAGCACACACTCTTAACAATAAGGCTGCCAGTTCGACTCCCACATGGGATGGTGGCTATGCCCACCCACAACTAATTGAACACAGCACCTTGAGCTGAGCCGCGTGACTACACTTGGAGCTGAGCTTGCTGCACCCTTCACAACTAAGACTGAAGGAAAACAACTTGGCTGTTCCCCTTCCCCAATTCTGAAAACTGTTCCCTACCCCTAATTCCCCAACACTGTTCTACTCTCCCAATTCCCCAATAAAATCTTAAAAAAAAAAAGAAAATGCTAGGGAGTGTTTTATTATTATTATTTTAAATAAATACTACTTTTACTCTTAGACTGCTTCAACCAAAGACATACTATACTATCTGATTTTGAAATTAGAAAAATATTTCAAATAAAAGGTTTAATATCTCCTAGTGCACATGAACATAATCAACAATGATTTTCACCACTTTAAATTTTGTTCTAATCATTATACAATATTTCTCCCATATAAAATAAAATTAAGTATCTATTTTTTCTCTGCTTTTTTATGGTTACAATTTAAATACTTAATTAGGCATTTTAATAATAATATTCTACAAAATAAATCTCAAAATAGTATAAAGTTTTATTGATTCATTAGAACCAATATGAATAATTATAAACTGCCATTAAAGTCATTTGTAGGGCCAGCCTAGTGGCATAGTTGGGTAAGAGTTGGCTTGGGATTGCAAGCTCTAAGCAGTAGGGCCACCGATTTGGTTCCCACATGAGCCAGTGATGCAGCGCCCTCTACAGCTAAGATGGTGAACAATAGCTCAACCTGGACTGCTGTCAGGGGTCAGCAATGGTGTAGACAGCAGTGTGGCTGCAATGGGGCTGCAGTGGGCTGCCGTGGGCTGCTGTAAGCTACCATGAGTGGCCAGCAGCCAGCGAGAGCTACTGTGAGCCACCGTGAGTGGCCATTCAATGACCAGCAGCTGACTGACTCAGCCGGGAAGAGCGCAATAATCATTATACCAACATGGGCCAGTGAAGCAATGTCCTCCACAACTAGACTGAAGAACCAAAGGACAGCAACTTGTCTGTTCCCCTTCCCTGATTCCCCAATAAAATCTTAAAAAAAAAATCATTTGTAAATGCTATAAAATAATAGTAGGATAACTTTATTAGATTAATATAATTTTACTAATTTTTTAATGTTTGCTTTCATTTACTTTTATGGAAATCAAAAAGGGAAATTATATAGACTTAACAATAAAAAAATGTTTGAGAATGTGTATTTAATATCGATTGTTCAAATTCAATATTAAACTATAATACAATGGATAGCATAAAAATGTTTGAAAAGTATATTTCTTAGTGGTATAGAAGGTACTTTTCTCTAATGAAACAGATATAGAGGTTTTCTTTTACCTAAAATACTAAGAAATGGAGTACTTCATATTGATTTGTAGTACATTTTAAAATAAGGTTATTTTATATTTAGAGTCATCAATATAGTTTTTTTTTTGTTTTTTTGGTTTTTTTTAAAGACTTTTTTTTTAATTCGGGAATTGGGGGATGGGAACAGCGCTGGGGAGTTGGGGGAAGGGGAACAGACAAGTTGCTGTCGTTTTGTTCTTCAGTCTAGTTGTGGAGGACGTCGCTCCACTGGCCCAAGTTGGCACCATCATTGCGCTCCTCCTGGGCGAGGCAGATCAGTCGCTGGCTTCCGGACGGCCACTCGCTGCAGCTGCTGGCCGCTCACACCGGCTTCCGGCCACACACGGTAGCCCACGGCAACCCACTGCAGCAGGGGCTGCAGCCTACACCGTCGCTGGCGACTCACGGCAGCCCAGCTCCAAGTTGAGCTGTTGTTCAGCATTTTAGCTGTAAAGCGCAGTGTCACTGGCCCTAATATGTGGTATCTGAACCGGGGCCCTCTGGCATCCCACACCAGCTCTTAACCAATACGCCACTCAGCCAGCCCCATATAGTTTTAAAGTATTAAAGATTTAAAGTGACAGTGGTTTGAGAGTTCCAGAGAAGATGGTAGAGTAGGTAAATGCTGTGCTTACCTCCTCTCTCAACCACATCAAAATTATAACTAGATGACAAAACAACTGTCATTGAGAATCACCTGATATCTTGCTGAACCAAAGCCCTACAACTATGGATACAGAAGTAGCCACATTGAGATTGGTAGGAGGGGCAGAGACATGGAACGGGCTGATCCCACATCCGCATTTGACCATTAAAAATCAGGAGGGATATCTCAGCTGCAGAGGTCCCCCTCAGAGGAACGAGGCTTCCCAGCACCACACCAAGCTTCCCGGCCCAAGATTCCAGTGCCAGGGAGAGAAGTCTCCATACTTTCTGGCTGAGTGAGAAAAAGGGTGGCTGGAGTCCCAGGTGCTCCTCTTAAAGGGTCTGCATACAAACTTATGTGTGAAGGGAATCACTGGCTCTGAGCTCCAGTGCTAGGGCAGCAGCTGGAGAGGTGACAGGGACAAGTGGGAACAGGGTTTTCTGGCTTCAGGTGAGGGCTGGAGGGGCAGCTTTCTCCTGAATAGAGGAGTTGAAGGTAGCTATTGTTTTTTCATTGAGACTTCCCCTTTCCTGATGTGCAGATGCAAGAGGCTGCCATAGCTGCATCACATCAAACTGGCTGACACCGTTCATTCACCACAGTCTAGTGATTCTGAGACTCCATCTCACACAACTTTTGGATACATTCAAGCCACTTCCAGTGGCTTTTTTGTACAAACCATCTGCCTTGGCTCATGCTGCAGACTTTCTTAGGGTCTCTCAAAGGTTCAAGGAATCCAGATAAGCAGAATCTGGCTTGGGCATGTCCCTTACCTCTGGCTGAGCTGTCCCAAACTTGGCACTAGTGCCAGTCTGCCTTGGTTTGCAACTTGGCCTCAGGAGGCACTTCCAAGCACTACAGGGGTGGCAGTCATCTGTGGATTGCTTTGTGGCTTCTACTGGGTGGCCACTGGTGGGGCACAAGCTGCAGATGAACTTGGCCTACAATGGGTCCACTCTCAGGTGGCACTGAAGCTAGTTTGCCCAGTGGCCAGCTTCAAAACAAGCTAGAACATCACCCAGTGCCTCCAAGGTCGACACACCCAAGGAGCAGATTGGGCAGACACCAGAACCCTGCTGAGGCAGATGTTGCTCTGTAGGGTAAGCCCCTGCAACACAGCTCCACAACTGTAGTTACGGCCAGTCCTCACAACCAATGAGCCTGTGTGTCAATGACTCTCATTAACATGCAAACAGCAGCCAAAGGTTATCTGCAACAGAAGAGCACACACAAACCACACAAGAGACACACCTGGAATATGCAGCTCAGGTGATGAGGAAGGCTGCATCACTGAGCCCCACAGCACACCTACTATATAAGGCCACTCCTCTAACACCAGGAGACACAGTAGTCCTGCCTAATATGTAAAAACAAACACAGGGAGGCAGCCAAAATGGCGAGACAAAGAAACACATCCCAGATAAAAGGACAAAACAAAGCTCCAGAAAAAGAACTAAACAAAATGGAGACAAACAATCTACCAGACGCAGAGTTCCAAACAGTGATGATAAGGATGCTGAATGACCTCAGCAAGAACTTCAACAAAGAGACAGGAAACATAAAAATGGACACTGAAAAATAAAAAGGACCAGTCAGAAATAAAGAACACAATAACAGAAATGAAGAATATATTACAGGGACTCAACAGTAGATTATATGAAGCAGAGGATCAAATTAGTGATTTAGAAGGTAAGGTAGCAGAAAACACTCAATCAGAACAATGAAGAGAACAACAACAAAATAAAACAAAATAAAAAAAAAAATTGAGGAGAGTTTAAGGGGCCTCTGAGACAACATCAAGCATACCAACATTTGCATTATAAAAATACTAGAAGAAGAGAGAGAGCAAGGAATTGAAAACCTATTTAAAGAAATAATGATGAAAAACTTCTCTAACCAGGCAAAGAAAATAAATTTAAAAGCCTGGTTATAGATTTAGAAGTACAGAGGGTCCCAAATAAGATGAACCCAGAGAGGCCAATACCAAGATACATCATAATTAAAATGCTATAGGTTAAAGACAAAGCAAGAGTCTTAAAAACAGAAAGAGAAAAGCAATTAGAAGAGAGCTCCCATAAGACTGTCAGCTGATTTCTCAACAGAAAATTTATAGGCCAGAAGGGATTGGTGGCAAATATTCAAAGTGATGAAAAGCAAGGACCTACAATGAAGATTACTCTACCTAGCGAAGCTATCATTTATAATTGAAGAACAGATAAAGAGCTTCCCACACACACAAAAAACAACAACAAAAAAAAAAACTAAAGGAGTCCATCCCAACAAACCAGTATTACAAGGAATCTTAGAGGGACTTCTTTAAGATAAATATATCGTATTGCCCAACCTTTCATATTTCATATATAGTATCTATAAGATACACACACACACACACACACACACACACACACATACATTGTATATAGTGTATATATATATATATATATATATATATATATGTATATATATATATATCATATACATACTATATACAAAAGGTTGGACAATTAAGTTTGCAAACTTGATTTTCTGATCTTAATACATATATATATATATATATACACACACACACTATACATGATATATATATATATATATATATATATATACACACTGTATATATATACTATATATGTTATATATATATATATAATAAAATGGCAACAACTACACTTCTACCAACAAATAATTTCAATGTAAATGGATTAAATCCTCTAATCAAAAGATAGGGGGTGGAATGGATAAGAAAACAAGTCCCTTACATATGCTGCCTATAAGAGGCTCACTTCAGATTGAAAGACACACAAAGACTGAAAGTGAAAGGATGGAAAAAGGTATTTCATGAAAATGCAAACAAACAAACAGCTGGGGTATAAGCAATACTTATATCAGACAAAATGGACTTTAAAACAAAGACTACAACAAGAGACAAAGAAGGATCTAGTAATTCCACTTTTGGGTATTTATATAAAGAAACCCAAAACTCTGGTATGAAGGAACATGCTCATCCATATATTCATTGCAGCATTATTTACAATAGCTGAGGTTACATTGCAGCATTATTTACAATAGCCGAAAGGCAACTTAGGTGTCCCTGAATAGATGAATAAATAAAGAATATGTGGTACATATATAAAATGAAATATTACTCAACCATAAAAAAGAATAAAATTTTGCCATCTGTAACAACATGGATGGATGTAGAGGGTATTGTGCTGACTGGAGTAAGTCAGACAGAGAAAGACAAATGTCATATGATTTTGCTTTAAAGGCAATCTAAAGATGAAAATAAGGAAACAAATGAAACACAAACTAAAATAAATAAATAAATAAAGTAAGTAAGAGTTGTTCGTATTCTCATGACATCAAAATAGTCACAACACCATCTATGTAAAGGAATATAACATGATGAAATGTTAAGTAGCATATTTATTTAAAACACAAATATGTGAATTAAAATATATATAAATATTAATATGTAACCATCTTATAATAAATGTGCTCTCTGTTAGTATTAAAAAAAAAGAACAACATTTCAGTCTTTTATTTGAAAATATCTAAAAAGCTCAATACCTGTTAATGACACTATATTAATGAGATAATTTTAGAATGTCTAGAACCAAAACAAATGCAGTGTCAATGGCAAATGTTATTTGAAGACAATCATCATCATTCCCCAAGGAGGTGGGATGTTCAGACAACTAATTACATAGACTATGGACTTAGACTCAGGGTTTGAATCCTTATGATAGTTCCTGTTTTTAGAAACATTGACAAGATCATCTGTTGCCCCAACGGTTCCTCCTCATAATATAAATATAAAACTGTTCCCTTCTCATATGATTGTTGTGGGAATTAAATTAGAAAATAAAAGTAAAGAATTTAGGGGCCAGCCGAGTGACACTTTGGTTAGGAGTTGGCTTGGGATGCCAGCTCTGAGCAGCAGGGCCCCGGTTCGGATCCCACATGAGGGCCAGTGACACTGCCCTCTACATCTAAGATGGTGAACAACAACTTGACCTGGAGCTGGGCTGCTGTGAGTCGCCGGCAACGGCATAGGCTGCAGTGGGGCTGGCCGTCAGCTGGCTGAGATTTCGTGATCTGCTGTGAGGCGCCGTGAGTGGCCATCCAATGGCCAGCGAGCAACTGCCTCACCCGGGAAGAGTGCAATGATAATACCAACATGGGCCAGTGAAGCCAACGTCCTCCACAACTAGACTGAAGAACAAAAGGACAGCAACTTGTCTGCTCCCCTTCCCCAATTCCCCAATTAAAAAAAAATGAATTTAGAAGTATCCTTCACAGATTCAGCATTTGTAGAATGCTGTTAGTATTTTACATCTATATCTATATCTATATCTATAGCTATCTATCTATCTATCTATCTATCTATCTATCTATCTATCTATATAGTTTTGTGGGGTTTTTTAGCTGAGCCATCCTGCCATCTGTTAGCAGCTCAGCGGCAACTCAGCTTGGGCTGAGAATTGAACTCTGTTGCTCAGATCTCGCACTCTTGAGCAAGCTCTTAACCAACTGAGCCACTCGGCCAGCCCACCAATATTTTTTTTTAATATCACTGAAATGTTCCAATCAAACCAAAACCTAATTGTTGGCACTAACGTGTAGCCCACAAATGTCACAGATTAGTCCACTGCCCCTTGCTGTATGGCACCTAGCAAGAACAAGTGTCCTTTCTCAGAGTTATCAAATCCAATTAGTATTCTTCCTGGAACTCAAATGCATCATTTCTAATTTGAGGAGGTTGAGCTAAATGCTTTACATGATTGGAAACCCCTGGTTGGAAAGTGGTTTTATATTTCTCTGATTCTATAATAAACTCTAATATACAATGTTACCTCCTGGAAGGAAAAATAATTTAAAAAATAATAGAAATAGCTATTGATATCTACAACATGCTACGCAGAGTATGGGGTTAAGTAACTAAGACTTAAAATGTTAAGTATCTTGCCACAGGGAACCAACCAGCAACCAGTTGGAACCAGCGTCAGAACCCTAAAATATTTTCCAGGCTTGAAATGAGGTTTTTTAAATTACATTTCCCCAATAAAATTGAGTGTATAATTTTTATAAATTGTTTAAAGAAAAGTTAAAGAAGGCTAATTTCTTGTTTTGTGGCATACAGGCTTATTTAAAGGAAAAACAATAACAAAAATGACAGCAAAAACAATATTTTAGAATAAGAATACTTTTAAAGCAAGCTGTAGGTACTCTGATTTGGAATAAAACCAAATGGATTGTGACAATATCAAAATAATGTGAATAATTCTCCCAACCCAAAGAGGTCTGATTTAATGTGTCATTCAATGCTGTATAAAATTCAGGAAAATGTGAATTATTCTGTGGAAAACACAGGATTATTTGAGAACCTTCTAAGATTCTGTAAAATTATATATAAAAAACAAACAATTATAGACAAAGGAACCAGATTGTGCAGACTGAAAGGCTGTGTATGTCAGCCTCCAATAACCTCTGTATTCCATGCTCAGCGTACCTGAGCCTGTCTAGCTCCACAATGTCGACATAGTACTACCTCAGCCTCCACTGGGATTGTTCTGACTACAGGCAAGATAGAGTCTGAGCTCTGTTTCTTATCTATCACTGCCAATAGCTACTGACATGTTATTAAGGATACTCCAAATTGTGACCTCAAAAGATAATATTTTTCAAAGCCAAAATAACTGTTAGAGAAGGGCATCACTCCTGGGTTCAATGGAATAGTTACTGTGATAAACACTGCTTGGATTTAAACATTGTGACATAAAACATTGTTGGGGTATCTTAGTAGATCATCATGTAAGAAGCACTGAGAGGTTGTTTCAGGCATGTGAGGAAGTACAATTATGACATAAGAGAGGATCCTGTTCCATTTCTCTCTAGCATATCATTCCTTTGAATCTACAGCATCATCTATTTCTGATGAAACCAAAACCAAATTCAGCTTGGATCTTGATAATCTTCACCAAGTAATTCAAATCTAAATCTCCCCACCATTGTCCCTAATCAATTCACGAAAGGCATGACAGAGGTGACAGAGGGAAAGAAAATCATGAATATATTTAATTTTCCTCTCTCTCATTGGGATCATTCAGAAATAATCCAGAATAAAGGGCTATTGCTTTCAAAATTCAAGAAAATGTTGCATAAGTTCTCGCAGTAACCTATGATAAAGGGGCTGTTAGTTACCAAACCTGTTCATATCTATGACTTAATGGCTTTTTAATTTAAAATCCTTTGTTCCTAGGAAGTCACTACACCTGAAGGGCTATGCTACAATATACCAGACAATAATGTTTTTATCAGTTAAGGCAGGCAGTCCAGGGAATGACAAAAAATCATGAGATCCAGCCCAGGCCTGGACACTTCACAGCTGTAAGGCCTTGGACAGATCCCTAATCCAACTGAGTCTTGGATCCCTCACTCCCAAAATGCATCCTTACAACTACTACCTTTCCTGTATTGTTGTGAGGATGCCGACCATAACATGTACCTTAAACGCAAAGCTATTTGACCATGACTATACTTGTATAAGTTGAGAGAGGAAGGATGAAAAAAGGTCTCCAGCTTTTCTCCCATAGCATTATCTGAAAGAATGAATGCGATTCTTTCTGAAGCAAGCAAGGAGACAAAACTAACAACACTGGTATTGGCCCCTCCATTGTGTTTTCCTCCCTTACAACCTTTCTTTCAATCTGCCCGTCCTGGTACCTGCCTCAGTCAATGGTGTTAAGAGCTTCAAAATTATTTTATTTTTATTCATCCTGTGGAAATCCTGAGGGTCTCCACTTTTTTTTTTTTCTTCCAGGTCTTCATCACACAAATCAGGATTCCTACCAAGGACTCTAAATCGGTCTCTCTTTCTACACTAAAATTCCTGCTTCAAACACCTTGTTCAATATATTATATGGCTTCTCAAAATGTTTATTGCTTTCAAATACATAAATGGAACTCATTTAACTTGTTTCAATGTCTTTCATTAGTAAATATTATTGCAACCATCAAAATTAATTTTCCTTACTACCAAGTCTTCTCACACATATACATATCATTCTTACCACTCTAATTTTTTTGAAGTACTTATTAACTAGGAATATTTTCAAATAACTACTTAGAAAATAAGGGTTGA
>NW_017731639.1:1933777-1938647 GCF_001890085.2 Hipposideros armiger
TTTTTATTCTCCACCAAATATATCCTATAGTTTCCCGATTTACAGATTTTTTTCCATGCTTCAGCAGAGTATATTAATATAACTACAGGTCATATAACTGAAGCTTAAGTTAAGTAGTTTGTGCAAGTTTTAAATATCTAAAGTACGTGACTTTGTCACTAGGATAGGAATACTAATTTACTCAAATAAATTTAGAGGCTTTATATACTCATTTGTATACATTACCTACAATATCATGTTTATTTGTTGAATCAGTTGTTTTGTGTAAGCTAACATGTTTGAAATTTGATATATATGTGTAACCATTAAATATATAAATATGATGATGATGATGATGATGATGATGATGATGATGAAGATGATTCAGTTGTATCTTATTCTAAGATAAAAGTCTGGGCTAGGAAAATAATCTGTGTTATTATCATTTTTAGACATGAAGTATCACACTGTAGCAAGGTATAAAACGAGTATTTATGAAAATATTTCTTCACTGTTCATGCCAATAGGCCAATTAAAGCTTCTGGGATGCAGAGTCAGCTCTCATTTGAATGATCCATGATGGAGCCTTAGGAACTCCAATCCATTGCTGGTGGGAAAGCAGAACGTTACAGTCATTTTGGAAGACAGTTTGCCAGTTTGTCAGTTTCTTACAAGGTTTAACAGAGTTGTACCATATGATCCTGGAACTGCATACTTAGGTATTTACCCCAATAATTATGTGCACATAAGTGTTTCTTGCAGTTTTATTCATAATTGCCCAAGATTAGAAGCAATGAGGATATCTACTGATATGAGTAGAAAAATAAACTGTGGCATATCATCAGAAAATGGAATATTACTCAGTGATGAAATGCGCTATCAGGCCATGAAAAGACATGGAGAAATCTCAATTGCACATTGCTAAGTAAAAGAGGTCAGTCTGAAAATACTACATACTGTATGATTCCAGGTAAATGACATTATGGAAAATGCAAAACTATAAAGAATGAAAAGGCCCAGACTTGTGATTGCTGTTTGAAGTGGGGCAGTGTTCTGGGACTGAGCCTGTGGAGTCTGTGCTAACTCTGGATAGTTAGTGTCAGAGGTGTTGTGAGTAGAGTAAGAAACAATTTTTAGTAGATAATAAAAATCCATGAAATAATAGCATTTATAGAACAAAGTGCAGATGACACTGATGTCTGCAATAGTGATAGCGGCTTTTCTCTAACTACTTTGCTGGCACCCTCTTCTATACCCTTGCTAAATAAATGCTTCCTCCATTCCTCTGCTACCAGAAGCAAACCATATCTCTCTCTCTTTTTTTTTTTTGATTTTTAAAAAATTATTTTTCAATTATGTTTACATATAATATTATCTTAGTTTCAGGTGTACAAAACAACAAGGATTAGATAAATACAAAANTACTGTATAGCACATTTAAAAGTTACTAAAAGAGTAACTCTTAAAAGTTCTTATCACAAGAAAGACAGATTTTCTAACCATATATGGTGATGATGTTAATTCAATTTTTGGTGATCATTTCACAATATATACAAATACTGAATTATTATGTTGTACACCTGAAACTAATATAATGTTATGTCAATTATACCTCAATAAAAAAAGAACTTAATGATTTTGTACATCAAAAGTTGAATCTAGTTTAAAAGATATTATTATTTTAATCAGAGCTTTTGTTTGGAGTTGAAATCATTTTGCATCAATATTTTTACCATGAGCTTTGAGGAGTTTTCGATCTTCCATCTCTATAAAACCTATTTGGGGTTCCATGCCACAATAAAAACTTCTCTAAAATAATTAATCAATCCTTCAACAACTTAATGCCAATGGAAAGACCCGAGGGTGGGTCAACCTAATTGAAAATAATTATAGAGCAATATTTTAAGATGTTCTCAAAGAATTAATACATATGAGATTCAAAAACCACTCTAAATTGTATAGAAGGAGACAGCAAAAAAGTAAAGCCTATTGCATGAATCTATTAAAAAAATACATACGGATTTAAAAACAACTACAATTATCTTCATAGGAAGCATTGTTCAGATTTACACTGTTCAGATTTATGAAGAAAAATAAAGAAGTTCATCTTCTCTGAGTGATTCATTTTTAAAATAAGTTTTTAGTCCCTTAGGTAACACAATTATCTTAAAGTCTAACATAAACTTCTAATTAAAAAAATAATAGGTGGAAAATTGTTGTACTTTGAAGTGCTTATGGTGATGCTTTTATAAATAAAGTACTATAACAAATGGAGAAGGTTTTATTGCCTTAGGATTATTTTGTATCTACTACTGCACAAATATGCTGTAAAGGAGGGATGACATGAGGGTAGAAGCAAAATTAAATGCTTACAATTGCCATTAGCAATTGCGAAAAAATTTATTAATCTTTCTTGGGGAAATGAATGGACATGATTAGAGACACCAAAAATCTTCATCTTATGGAAATCAATAGCCTAGATGTATTTCCATCTGATAATGAATTTCGGGTTAGTGAGCTGAAGATTAAATATGCCTTAGTGTATATTCTAATGACATCTATCAAATTTATGTCTCTATTTTTCAATCTGGTTTAGACAATAATATATCATGGCTAACTATATTTTTATTTTCAAAAGTGATAGTTATTCAGACACTACATAAAAGAGATAGGAAAGTAAATCTATGATTTGTTTCCTCAGAGCTCATAAACCAAATCAGCAACAAAGGAATTACAGCTAATTTATATCAAACAAGGTGATTGGCAGATGAAAACTTTTTGTTTTCCTTTTTAAATCATCCAGCTATATTAGTTCAAGGTAAAAGATATATCATTATGATGCACTGTACATTAACCATGCATACATATAAATAAATGAAACTAGGGCATATTTTGAGAACCTCATAATAAACAATGTTTCATATAATCGCAAAATAGATTGGTTGTGTCTAGTCCCATTTATAACTATGGATCTAACCTAATCCAAATAGAAATATGAATGCATTAAACCTTTATGCAATTGTCCTTTATTAAATATCTACTGGAGTCTGGTTAATTGAGATTAGAGCTTAATTGAACATCTTTTATAGTATGCATATTTTATGTCAGAAGAGACATATACTAAAACCTCACTGTGAAACAGCTCACATTAAGACTAGATTTCTGGGAGAGAGTGAGGGAAGGGGAAAGTGTACCTTGGACTCCATTCAAGGATATTCAATTACAGAAGAATGAAAAGACTATTGTTGTAGGGAATTACTTACATGGTTTTATCTGTAAGGTGGTTTTAAAGTAGGATTCCAGTGACCTTCTTTCTAAGAACAGTATCCCTCTCCTCCTAGCTCTGACACCCCCAAGGGAAGATAGATACCTGAAAGACTGATTTGAGCTGAAGTTTCTTATATAGATCCCAGTAGGGAAGGCTTGTCTTAATCTATCGCAGAGTGTTGGTTTCAGTAAGGTAAAAATCTCTCTGTCTATGGCTCTTGGGTAAGAATGATTTGTGCTTATATCCAAAAGCTGAGGGTAATGGTAGCAGAGTAGGAGAGAGATTGGAAGTGGCTTATTGCATGAGGATCTGCTATCCTGGCAGAGTAAATTCACATGGGCGTGGCGCTGTGAGGTTTAGATCCATGTGCCAGGAGTTGCTCTTCATCTTATCTCAAAGATAACATAAATAGCTACCTTTAAAGAGGCAATGGGTCACAGTTGAAGGACTTCAGGGATGGGACAAAAATCCTCATTCAGAGGGGCCAGTGAGCTCAGTTGGTTAGAGTGCAGTGCTCATAACACCAAGGTTGCCGGTTCGATCCCCATGTCCTCCACAACTAGATTGAAGCAACTACTCAACTTGGAGTTGATGGGTCCTGATAAAACTTACTGTTCTCCCCTCACCCCCCAGAAAAAAAGAATAAATAGAAATTTTTTTAAAATCCTCATTCAGTTCTAAGTGTGCTTAGTGTGCTTCCACACATTTCCCACACTGGGTGTCAGCTGTCTCTTCTGTAAAATGGGGATAACACAACTTGCCCAGCCCATGTGGTACTGTTCTAAAATGAAAGGTGGGATGCTTTTGAATGCTTTAACAGGTATAAAGCAATAAGCGAATACAATAAGAATTAAGACAGAAGCCTGAACGCAGAGGAATTTCAAATATTTTTTATTCATGCAACAAATGACTACTATTTGTAATATGTTGGAAACTCTCAGGACCTAGCTACCTTCGGCTGATATCCTCAGCGTTTTATTGCATAATTCGTTAGAGAGGCGACACCTGCTTCTGCACGCGAAACAATCTGTGCTTAAATGAGGCAACAGCAACTGCCAGCACCTACCACTCAGGGAACTCAATCAGCATAATGTTTCCCCCGTGAACACCATGGAGAGAAACTAACAGTGTGTGCAGGGAACACTTTGCATGTAGTGAGCGCTAGTGATGTTATTTTCAGTGCCATCAGCCTTGTGTGCTGATAGGATGATAGCTGTCAATCAACTCCAATCATTGACAATTTTGATTCGAAACATGGTAGTTGGAAAACGGTCCCATATTTGTCCTGTGGCAAAATTTCTGCAAAACTCATAATGTAGAGAAAACCTGGAGGAGAGTCTATGACCATCTCCTCAATGACCCATAGTCCTAGACTCAAAGTACCCTTTTGTGCTTGAGAGTATCTGTCAGAAAACATGGGGTGGAATGGCTCAGTAAAATATCAGGACTAGATTCAATGTATATTATCATATTGTAATCTGCACTACATAATGTGATTAATACATATATAATAAAGTCACATTGTTAAACAATTTATTGCTGTGACCCTTACATGTTTAATGAAATTATTCTCTCTGCCTGTGTATGTGCTCCAGCCAGAGAAAGTATTATCACACTTAGATC
>NW_017731639.1:1945242-1946237 GCF_001890085.2 Hipposideros armiger
TTCATAAAATCTCCCAAAGGTTCGCAAAACCCTAACAAGCAGCATCTGGCTTCCGCATGTCCTATACCTTGCTCTGAGCATCCTTAAGCCTGGCACTAGCAGCAGCCAGCTTCAGTTCACAGCTTAGCCTTTGGAGGCACCTCAAAGCATAGCATGGGTGGTGGCCATCTGTGGTTTGCTTTGTGGCTCATGACAGGTGGCCCAGGCAGGGCACAGGTTGTGGCTGAACTTGGCCCTTCTCAGGAAGCCTCAGGCTAGCATGCTCAGAGGCCAGCTTCAGACTGAGCCAGAGCATCACCTGGCTGGCTCCAAAAATGACACACACAAACAGACAGACTGGGCAAGCAGAGCCCTGCTAAAGCAAAACCTGCTATGTAGGGTGAGCACTTGCACAACAGCCCCTCCACCTTGGTCATGGACAATCCTCACAATGAATCAGCCTGAGGGTGAATCCCTGCCTTTGTGCTGCAAACAGCAAGGAAGGCCCAGCTACAACAGGAAGGCACAAACAACCCACATAAGGGACATACCTAGAGCACCCGGCTCAGGTCACCAGGGAGATTCTGCCTTGGGCCCACAGCGCACCTACTACATAAGGCACTCTACTCAGACTGAGAAGCATAGCAGCCCTACCTAATACATAGAAACAAACACATGGAAGAAGCCAAAATGTAGAGACAAAGAAACATGTCCTAAGTGAAAGAACAGAACAAAGCTCCAGAAAAAGAAGTAAAAGTAAACAAATGAATACAAGCAATCTATCTGACACAGAGTTCAAAACACTGGTCATAAGGATGCTAATGATCTCAGGGAGAACTTCAATAAAAAGGTAAGTAACACAGAAAATTGAGATAGAAAACATAAAAAAGAAACAGAACTAAAGAATACAATAACTAATGAAAAATACATTGGAGGAAATCAATAGTAAATTAGATGAACCAGAGGACTGAATCAACGATCTAAAAGGTAAAATAGCAGAAAACACCCAAAGAGAA
>NW_017731639.1:1949902-1956350 GCF_001890085.2 Hipposideros armiger
GCAAGTGCTCCTAAAAACAAGACTGCCTATTCAATGGTGGGCTACACCCGCCCTCAACTAAGACTGAACTCGGCACCTTGAGCTGAGCTGCCACCCGGATGGTTCAGTGGATAGAGTGTGCACTCTTTATAACAAGGCTGATTGTTCAACTCCCGCAGGGGATGGTGGATATGCCTACCCGCAACTAAGATTGTGACACAGCACCTTGAGCTTAGAGGCCACGAGCTGCCAATGGGCAACCAGATGGCAACTGGAGCCCTCCACAACTAAGATTGAAGAATAGCAACTTGGCTGGTCCCCTTCCCCAATTCCAACACTGTCCCCTTCCCCAATTCCCCAATTCAAAAAAAAATGTGCTCTAAGTATGATACCCCAGTTTTAAATAGTGCCCTTTAAACTGGTGTTGAGGATAGAGTAAACAAATATAAGGTCACCATATCTACAAGTTAATGTTTTAGGTCCTCCTCAAGTTTCTCCATTCCTGATAAAGTCCTATCTCACTAATTATTATATAACAGCTTGTATTATCTCTGAATTCACCTGAGATATCTATCTATCTATCTATCTATAGATCTATAGATCTCTATCAATATAGATAGATATAGATATAGATCTATAGGTCTATCAATAGATAGATACAAAGAAATATAGATAGATGATATATAGATATAGATACAGATATGGATATATATATATATATATACTCGCACATACATCTACATATAACTTCCTAAATTATTGTGATAAAAAATGGGCACAGTATTACAGGTACATACATATCAAATATTTATCTATCTGTAATGAATCATTAATCATATTGATGTTGCATAACAGATGTTATTTAATCTTTCTGCTTAAAACATAACTTTCCTTTCAAGGACATAACTCTTAGATCTCTTTCCTTTTGTGCTGAGTTGCAAAAAGCACAGATACTATATTCATACAGTTCTTTTCTTGATGTCTGGCTCCCTCATTTATTGGTTGTCTGATGTTAGCAAGTTACTAAAAGTCTATGAGACTCAGCTTTATACTTGGAGAGCTGTACGAGGATCCAAAGAGAAAATGTACTTATGGTGCTACACATATTTAATGCACTTAATTAATGTTGTGATGATTATATTTTGGTTTGTTTAATCTCTAAATTTATTGTGCATATTAATATTCATCTTGACATTAAAAACAGTATGCCCATTGACAAGAAATCATAAGATACAAAGAAATGGCTTCTTGATGGTGTAAGCCATTTTGTAGGCAAAATTGTAAGGAGGACTCCCTAACATTCCTGTCTCCTGGTTCGTCATAAAACTCTAATCTGAGTGTTGCAGAGATTTTGCAGTTGTAAGTAATTAAAGTCCTCATTCAATTGACTGTGAAATGTGGAGATTAACCATAGCATGTCTGTTAACTGCACATGTCCTTTAAAAGGCAGAAGAGGAAGACACAATTGGGAGTCAGGGAGATTAAAAGAATGAGTAGGACTTGATACACTATTGCTGGTTTTGAATATGGAGGCAAAATTAAAGATGGAGGGGCCCTGAGGTAAGGATGTGGGCAGCCTGCAGAATGTGGTAAAAAAACTCTGGCCAACGTCCAGGTCAAAATGGGTACCTCAATCCTATAACACAAGGAACTGGATTTGGCCAGCAACCCGATTTAATGATTCTTCAACATATAACCAGAGAAGACCCCAAACTAGTCAACATTATGATTTTGGTTCATGAAAACTCAGGTCTGAATTTCTGACCTGTAGAATTGTGAGCTAATAACAAGGTACTGTGTTAAGCCACAAAATGTTTGATAATTTGTTATGCAACAATAGAAAACTAATAGCCATGTATTTTTTTTAATTTATTTTTTTCAGTTATGGTGCTTTTCCTTATATAGTTTTGGCTTGTAAGTATTTGACAAATGTCTATCCATGGAATGTTAAAATACTACTTAAATGTCTGCACTTATCTTTTAAGAAAAGATGTTTAAGATATAAGAGATTATCTGTCAAGGATTCTACTAATGTTAATGAAGCAGAATAAAGATTCAAAGAAATGTATTTCTACACCATTATCTAGGGACACTACTGCTGGTTTCCTCTGTGTATTTAGATTTTAAATAAGCCAGATCAAAGGTAACTTGATATACTTCTTCATGTAGCTCACATTCTCTAATATATTTAAATTATATGCAAGTAAAGTTTAAATCCTATAGCATTTCTAAGATGTGAAGTTATTGATCCTATCTATAGCTATCATGCTGATATCAAATAAATGCCCAATTCTTTTAATTTCACTTTTACATTTATTTTAATTTGGTATTTTAAGCATCTGTATCATATTCAAGTCATTTAAAGTAATGTTTATGAAGGCCCTTTAGAGGCAATTTAGTATAGTGATTAAGATAGAAAATTCTCCTTGTATGTGAAACACCATTCTATCACTGCAGCTGCATGACTTGGGCATTGAACTACTCCTCGCTGTGCCCCAGTAACATTGTCAATAAAAAGGGGTGAGTCATTATGCCTACTTCAGAGATTATGGGGAATAAGAATTAATATATGCAAAGTACTTAGATCAGTGCCTGACATCATAAGACTTCCATAAGTACCTGATGTTATTATTTACTGTTGTATGTTTATGTTCAAAGTTAATTATTGCCTTTATGTAGAATCTAAACAGTTAAATCTGTCCATTTGGTTGTACGCCTGTGACATTTCACTTTTACTCCTCTGATGGTAACAACTTGCTTTGAATTAGCGCTTTTTAATATTTTGGTGTCTGCAAGTACCCCCATTCCCAGGAAAAACATTTTAAAAAAAAATCAAAATCTTTCCTTCTATTACAAGAATGTTAGCTTTTCTAGAAAGTTGAAAAATAAAATAGTGAATTGAAGGCCCATATTTAGGTCATCCCAGTGGGAGCCTAGAGATTAGTTAGCGTCTCTGAAGACTGACAACAATGTCAACATTACCTTATGAATCTTTTCTAAATTATTGCCAAAATGTGCAGCATATGTATGTTAGACCATTGAACTGGAATACATAAGATGATTCTTGAATTCACTTTTCTAGGATTAAAAGGATAATGCACCAGTGCCACCTAGTTGCCCAAATACAATGTGCTACTTACTTATTCTTAGAGGGAATTATGCTATGATCAAGTTGGAATATAAAATTTTAATTTCTGTTACCGTTGACATCACCCTTGTGTTATTTCAACAAATATTCCTCTTCAGCAGTGATATAAGTGATAAATTTAAGGTTCAGTTTAGGTAAACATGTCTTATGTTTGCCTTATTTATACAATGGAGTTAACAAACTACACACACTAATTTTCAATATTTTCTTTAATTTTGCCTATATCTGAATTATTTAACACATCTGTCACATTAACATATTAGCTGTGTGTTACTGTAAGTCTCAGAGTTTCAAGCTTCACAAAGTAGAGCATATGCTTTCTATTAAAATTAAGACAGTATATAGGCTATCCCCTGGGTGACAAAGGCATTTTATTGCACATTGCTTAAGAATTAACTATTTAATTCTGTAATAAGGTACACCCACAGTTAACAGTCTATATGTTTTACTCAGCCTAGGGAATGCCTGAAGATAAGACTGGAGACCCTTAAGTGAAATAACGGCAACATATACTGACATCAGCTGATTCTGTGAGTCAGGGAGACCTCCAGTTCCGCCATGTCTAAACTGGAAGTGAACACCTGAGTTGACAGGCCTGGGAGTTACTCTGCAGCAAGGTGGAGCCAAGGTGTCGAAACTCAGAGGTGAGAGTGGCTTGTAGGTAGTCAAGTTCAACAAAGAGCTCCAATGTTGATTAGATAAGTTGTGAGAAGAGTAGGAACTACATAGGCAAAGCTAAGTCTACATTTGTGCAGTTATTGTGTCCTCAAGCAATTTCAAGATAAAGAAACTAACGAGGACTGATGACTCTCAGTCCTGTCCCCTACCATGTGCACACGCTGGCAGAGTCCTACCAAGGTGGGAATTTGTTGCCAGCCTTCCTCTCTCTGCCAAATGGACTGGGAATTTATTGCCCTCATGGGGCTCTGTCACTGGCTAATGGTGCTTCTAGAGTGGCTTTGAGAACAAGACACACAAAATATATAACCAGCTGTAGGAGGTGAAGACTTAGAGCAACATCAGCCAAGAGAAGGCAGGATATGATGATGATCCCCTCTTTTCTCTGTGCAAGTGTAAGTTAGCACATCTCCACATTACAGACAAGGAGAGTTTGTCACATTGTGTTTTGCATCTCTGAGACCCTGTGGTGCGCTCTTGCCTGTTACCACAACCCAGATTATCACCACACGAGAACATACTTGGAAAGTCCAGACAAGAGTTTTGTTCCTCCTGCTGCCTTTTTGCCTAGAAGTAATCACATTGTCTGAGTGGACTACAGTTAAACTTTAGTGCCCATTCCTCAGCAACAGGCATCTTCTCTCAGATAACATTTGTATGAGGTGCCAGGTATTGGGCCGGCCGAGTGGCTCATTGGTTAAAAGTTGGCTTAGGAGCACAAGCTCTGAGCAGCAGGGCTGCCGGTTCGGATCCCACACGAGGGACAGTGACACTGCGTCCTCTACAGCTAAGATGGTGAACAACAGCTCGACCTGGAGCTGGGCTGCCGTGAGTTGCCCACAATGACATAGGCTGCCGTGGGGCTGCAGTGGGCTGCCATGAGCTACTGTGAGTGGCCGGCAGCTGATGTGATCNGTTATAGCATAGTACGGTGTCAGATGGTTGCTGGACTTATCATGGTGATTACTTCTTTAGGTATATAAATGTTGAATAACTAAGATGTACACCTGAAACTAATATACTATTGTAAGTTAGCTATTGGGTTGTCGGAAAAGTCATGACACATTTTTGTCACAAAAAAAACATAGAAAAAATATGTCACGACTTTTCCGACAACACAATATATTTCAACAAAAATCTTAAATGAAAAAAAGCAACAGGAGGTAATTTCACCACACTTTATCTACTACTCCTTGAAAAAGTGTGACGATTGATTTTCAATCACTTTGGAGTATTTAATCAGATGGGGATGAGCCTTGTGTTCATAAGGGAAAAAAATCACCCATTTGATTATTTAGTCTCAGACAAAAATTATTTTGCATCACAAATAATAACACTGTTCACTGATGTCATTGATCCATGGCTGCACAGGACATCTGGTTGGGTTCAGTTACAATGAATGACAATGAAGGAAAAAGGGAAGACATCATGCATGTTCTAGGTGAGTCCTATATAAAGCACAGAACACTTACAGGTTGTCAGATGTTTCTGGACATAGATGAACTATGGTGTGTGTAGGAGAAACAGCAACAACTTTGAAAGACACAGTTACCCTGCCAGGGCCCAAATTCTAGTGGTGGCTTTTAATTGCTATGAAGCTTGCAAAAATGACAGTTCCTTGATCTCATGTTTCCTCATTTCTACAATGCAGATAGTATCATTTCTCACATAATTGTTAGAAAATATCACCTAATGCATTTGACTACCCTATGTATGTACTTAATAAGTGATAGTATTTGTAGTACTTAATAAGTGATAGTATTTGTAGCAGCGGGAGTAAAGATGTAGCTAATAGTCCTATTTTTCCTAAAACCTACATTCCCCACTAGATTTCTCCACATTCAATCCCTTTTAGGATCTTTTTATCATCAGCAGTTTTAAGAACCACACCCTGAGGGGTAAAATTCATTGGTAACTGTTGAAACATGCTGTCTTTTGGCATTTATGGTAATTCATAAATTCAGTAAGATAGTTTTACCCATCAGGAAAGAGGAGTTGCTCTAAAAGTTTATTAGCAATTGTCCAAGATGCTGCTTTCTTTTAAAAATGTGCTCTAGGGCTGGCCGAGTGGCTCAGTTGGTTAAGAGTTAGTTAGCTTAAGAGAGCGAGCTCTGAGCAACAGGGTTGCTGGTTCGATTCCCACATGGGCCAGTGACGCTGTACCCAAGCTGAGCTGCTGATGAGCTGCCAACAGGTGGCAGGATGGCTCAGCTGGTGAAAGCAAGTGCTCCTAAAAACAAGACTGCCTATTCAATGGTGGGCTACACCCGCCCTCAACTAAGACTGAACTCGGCACCTTGAGCTGAGCTGCCGCCCGGATGGTTCAGTGGATAGAGTGTGCACTCTTTACAACAAGGCTGATTGTTCAACTCCTGCAGAGGATGGTGGATATGCCTACCCGCAACGAAGATTGTGACACAGCACCTTGAGCTTAGAGGCCACGACTGCCAATGGGCAACCAGATGGCAAGGTAACCTCCACAACTAAGATTGAAGAATAACAACTTGGCTGGTCCCCTTCCCCAATTCCCCAATTCAAAAAAAATGCACTCTAAGTATGATACCCCAGTTTTAAATAGTGCCCTTTAAACTGGTGTTGAGGATAGAGTAAACAAATATAAGGTCACCATATCTACAAGTTAAT
>NW_017731639.1:1963157-1967405 GCF_001890085.2 Hipposideros armiger
TGTGTGTGTGTGTGTGTGTGTGTGTGTGTAGAGAGAGAGAGAGAGAGAGGGTGGGGGAGAGAGAGAGAGATGGAGAGGTAAAAAAATAAATCAATCATGAGAATTATGTCTGAGAAAGAACGTTGGGTTTGTTACTGATACATAGAACCTACTGGAAGTAAGTAGAAAGTCTACTAGATTTCTAAGGTAATTGTATTACTAAAGAAACCACACCACAAGCCTGGGCTAAAATAACCTTTGACTCTGAATTTTAATCCCTCTCTCAGGTCCTCAAAACTTGGGAAGAGGGCACAGAACTCAACAGACATGTTTACAAAGAAGGAAACACAAGGAAGAAAGTCCCAGTGGCTACGGAGTACAATGCACAAGGTAATTTCTCTCAAAGTGCTGAACTGGAGTCTAATCAAGGAACGTTCCCCACCACCAGGTTAAAAAACCTCTCCACCGCCACTCAGAAAGATTTCATTGTTGTGTTGGGCCAGTGACTGTTGTGTGTCTCCCTGCCTCTCTTTTTCTGTATTGGAATGCTTTTTGCAGTTATCTTATCCTTGCCTCGCCATTGTACAGTTTATCTTGAAGAGGGACTGATAACCTCTTTTTCATCCATAGGTCTCTCAACAACAAAGATCAATTATATGGGTTGGAAATGTCAATGCCTACAGGGATATGGTTGATAGCACAGGTGAGAGAAGTACCACATATATTCTGAGACCTGTGGAGACTGTGTTAGATTGTAGAGTAAGAAGTGGCTGCCACCACTCAACTTCTACAGATTTTTGCCATGTAGACATGATGTTGCCAGTTCTTTCTACTTTTGTTAAGAAGACAGAGAAATCTGGATTTTCATGTAATGTTGGATCAAAATTTTAAAAGGAATTTTATGGTTAATAGAAACATTTACATAGCTGAATTTGTGGGCCAGCCATTTGTTATCTTTGATGACATTGTTGTTGGTGGTGGTGTACTTTACTGATTTTATGGGATTGTGATATGAACACTTAACATGAGATCTACTCGCTTAACAAATTTTTAGACATACAGTTGTTTAAGCCTAATCAAACATACAATACCAAAATAAGATGATCATAAGTAATTGATTACTCTAGAGTAAAGGCCTGGAAGAATGCCACTGAGCTTGTTAGGTAATATAAATTCCTATCCCAAGTCCTCATAAAACATATTTTAATAATTCAGACATCTCACAAAGAGCCTCTTTTGTTTGCCAGTGTCATATGTGCTATAGGGTCAAGCTGGAAGGCATGTTACCTTTAAAAAAGTAGAACAACAGGGCCGGCCGAGTGGCTCAGTTGATTAAGAGCTCGCTCAAGAGTTTGAGCTCTGAGCAACAGCGGTTTGATGCCCAGCCTGAGCTGAGCTGTCGCTGAGCTGACAAAAGGTGGCAGGATGGCTTAGCTAAAAAAAAAAAAAAAAGTAGAACAGCAATGATGTTTATAACCAAAAATCAACAGAACACTGATCTGAGTGTATAAAAAGGAAAAATGCCCATTTCTCATCTTCTTCTGCTTCATTTGGATTAGTACTCTCATCAGCTGGGAACAAGTTTGCTGAGATGAATCTTTGGAGCTCTCATTTCGAAAGTGAACATTGTTAATAAAGCATGAATTCAAATTTGAAATACATTTGAAATCTATAGTCATTTGAGTTAATAATTTTGACATCTAAATACATGGGTTTATTGTTCAGATTGGGTTTGCTAAGTAGTTTTTAAAGAAGGATAAAAGAAACAGTAAACTTTGACAAAACAAAAATGTTAAGAGGGAAAAATAAAACAACTGTGCAAGATCAACATTGTTATGTATGTTTCTATATAGAATAGCACTAATGGAATACATTTAGATTGACTGTTTTAAAAATCCCTGTTGTACATTTTTTCTTTCTGTTTTAAACACATATGAATTTTTCCACAAAATGACAAATCTATTGATAAGAAAACAGAGCACGCCAACAGCAGTAAGCCAATTCTCTCTACTTGATATTTGTATTCACATTTGTATTTTTTGCTTTACCTTCAGAATCAAAGCAAAATGCTAAAATCATTTAAATTACATCTTTATCAGTGAGAGTGTAAAAATATCAGCAAATGAAATCAGTGGCAACTATGATGTTTTATTTACTGTTTTGTTCAATTTATGGCTTTTTCTAATTTAGTTATTTTGGTCAGAATGTTTATAGACAATAGATAAAATTAAGTTCTCATTTCCCTCATAAATACATGTCCTATCTAAAGCTATTTCAAAATTCTAACTTTATATGGTTTGTGAAGATACAACTTACACATTTGGAGAGATGGTCTATAAATCACAGAAGCATAACAACTAGAATGAAATAAATATTCTAAACTCCTGAGTATATCATTAGTTCACAAACCTTAAATATGAAAATAAATGTTTAAATCACTCTAACACAATTAATTACCCAAGTCATTTACTTTATGGACTCCATCTTGCCTTCATGTGGACAACAGATCTGTTTTTACAGCAATACAGGAAATCCACACTAGCTACCTGGTTCTTCTGTCTCAAACATGAAAACACAGCCAAGGATTGCCATGGAAAGGGGTCAGCCAGCAGCAGGAAAGAGGTGACCAATAGAAATATTAAAAAGAAAGACACTGGAATACATACTTCACAGACTGGACACAACTTTCAAAGTTCTTTCTAACTACGCCTCTTGATCTTATTGGTGTTGTCATTTTTTCCTCTGTTTTATCTCTAAATATTGGAGCTCGTAAATATTGGTCCTATATCCTTCTTTTCTCTTGTTTCTCCCTATCCTAGTTTATTTCATCCAGTCCTATGGCATCAAGTATCATCAAAACTCCCAACCATGTATCTTCACTTTTGACATCTCTTTTGAAACACAGACTCATATATCTAACTGCCTACATTGCATTTCCACTTGATATCTAAGTTTATTTCAATTTTCACATGTCCTCCACTACACCCAGCATTCCAGCCTGCTTGTCCTGAGTCTTTCCCATATCAGCAAACGTTCAAGGCAAAACAGATGCCATCCTTCATTTTTGTCTATCTTTTACCTCCCACAGTCTGACCTGTTTCAGTACTTCCTCAGCCTAAAAGAGTATTCCACCAGATTCGGCCATGGTCCACTTTCTTCTGACCGCTCTCATGGCTTAGCCAGTATACCACTTGCTTAGTAAGACCTTCCCCAATGACCCAATTTAAAGGTGCTTTTCCACCAGTCACTGATTTTCATCTGTGTTTTATTTTCTTTACAAAAATCACTATCTGAATTGAGTGTTTTTGCATATATTGTGTTTACTCACAGTTAGACAGCTTAAAAAATAGTACAAGAATACCATTTTTCAAATACGTAGCAGGCACAAATGTGGCATGAGTTGAAGCACTGATGAAGTATAAAAACATCATGTTATTAGGCCATGAAGGAAATGTAATTCCAACGTATCACTTGGCCTGATAGTTAATACTGTTAATATATTCCAATAATGTAAAATAGTATTGACTTAGAGGCTGTACACACATAAATATATAAATAATCATAAACACACACAAATATACATATGTATAGAATGCATATTTAATATGTATAAGGTATTGCAAGACAGAATGCACCCTGAATGACCTTGAACCTATAAAAGTAACAGAACGTGACATACTAGGAAGAAAAAAATGATGACAAAAGGGCAAGGAAGGACAATAATAGGATTATCAAGAGATACCGTTAAAAGCATATGGAAAAAAAATAAGTACAGTTTCAAATACATGATTTAAAATTATAATAGTAACTAACAAGGGTAATAATATAAATATCAAATTTTGGGAGGTAAGTAATGAAGATAAACTGAACCCTCATTGGTTATAACAGAATAATTGTCTGAAATTGAAGTCCGGAAACAGAGGCTTAAAGATAATTTCTAGACTTATGAAGGTAAACCTAAAAATCAAGTGCAGAAAAACGTAATAGATTTTGCCTCTGGGAGATGGGATGGGGAATAGGAGCGGAGGAGCATCATTCCTTTGCTTTCCCTAAGATCCTCTGTATTATTGTGTTTGTTCATATGTGATCTTATTACTTTGATATTTTTTAAAATTAAATAAAAACATAAATTGTGATGCTTCTTCACTTTATTTATGCTCTTCAATAAACTGGTTCTATAAAACATCATTTTGCTACGTATCTTGTGCCCAGTGTTCTGTTTATGTGCAGAATCTTTTACTTATTTATTTATGTTTTTTAATGTTATTG
>NW_017731639.1:1967965-1975512 GCF_001890085.2 Hipposideros armiger
TCACAATGCCATCATGGGCCAGTGAAGTGACGTCCTCCACAACTAGACTGAAGAACAAAAGGACAGCAACTTGTCTGTTCCCCTTCCCTGATTCCCCAATAAAATCTTAAAGGGAAACAAAAAAAAAAGGCCAGGTATTGCATGTGGGTGATTGTGTAGTTTTTTTCTCAAGTTTTACCAAAAATCAAAACTATTCAGTGAAAGAAAAATAATATGATACTTAAATACAGATATAGACATTTTATACCCAAATGCAAAATAAAAATCAATATTTCTCTAAATATTAGCTGGTCCTTTTTTCTCTTGCTTTAAAAGCAACATTTCATCACTTTTTTAGATTAAATATGCAATTTGGTACAAAGTAAGAATATGCTTGATCTTGAACAAAAATATGCCATGTTTAGGACTCTAAAAATGTGGGAGTCAGGTTACATGACCTCTTAGCATTACATGTTACTACTGTAAATCAGTTTTCCACTAACTATGGCTAGTAGCTACATGACAAATAGTGGGAAAGCAGAAAGAACCCCAAGATGCTGCTCTCAGCCAGCTTGTGTTCTCTTTTTATAAAGAACGGTTATATTCAGACAAAAGTAATGGTTTCCTTCCTTTCTTGTTTCTCTTTTTCCTTCTTTTGTATTTCCTATTGAACTCATTTGCTTACTAAAAATAAAGACATTTCTGAGCCTTTCAAAGCTTCTCTTCTTTACCAACAAATGCAGATTAAATAGTTAGAAAAAGGAAAAAAAGAAATCACAAAGACCACTTTAAATCAAGGACAACACTTTAAAAAACAAAATCACTGTTCTTAATCAAATAGCATATTGGTGGTATGAAAGCAATGTAAAAATAGAAAACATTTTAAGTGTCTAAGAAATCTGAATGTTTTCTCTAAAACAAAAAGAAAAGGCTAAAACTATATGTCCTCAAGCTATTAAAACCTAACCACTTTTTAACATAATATTTATATATTTCATGTAAATTTGAAGTATATTCTGAGTATACCTTGTCAATCTACTCACATGTTTTCCACATCTATAGGCCTTGTATTCAACACTATACATGAAAGATGAAGACTGTGACATGACTAAACCAAAATACTACATCCAGTATTACTGGGTCTTCTCAAAGGATGCCTTAAAATCCAATGTAACTAGAGATTAGGAGCAGAGACCTACTTAAACATAAAGACCTTGCTGTGGAGTCTGTGGTCTTACCTAACAAGTTCATATAAACCAGCTATTTGAATACATAACTGCAACACATAGAGAGTTAAGTGCTCATTGAGAGATGCATGTAAACGGAGAGAAATTCAAGCAATAATATTATTGAAGTCATCTGGCCATTATTTTTCGTCAGTGTTTGGCACAGTGTTTGGCATTCAGTGTGTGTGGCAGAGACTGCTGAGTGATCATCAAACCTCTTCGTTCTGAACATATATCTTAAACTATATTTACTTTCTCCTTTCCAGGAAGTGTAGTGATAGGTTGAGTGGAAGCAAAGTACAAAATCTAAAGACCTGACACATTAAAATAAATAAATAAATAAATAAATAAATAAATAATAATTAAAAAAAATCTCTGTTCCTCCTCACGGCCTGCTCCATGCAATATGCAGGAAACCTTGAAAGGCAAATATTGAATGAGGTTGAGCTGCAAAAAGGTAGGGGAGAATACAGAGCCATGTTACAGGTGGCAAATACATGATAAATCTGTGGCCTGTGGTAACTTGGAAGGCCGGCTAAAGGTAGCTGGATGTGAAATGAAAGAAAAACAGTCAGAATGGCAGCATATGTTGACATGACTTTAAGTGTTTGGCAAAGTATTAAAAGGAAAGGATGAGTCAGGCATGGATTCTAATCAAAACGTAAAGGACATGAGAGAATAGAAATATGGAAGCTTTAAGGATTGAAAAACACAATTGTTTGAGACCTCAGTAAGAGGTAAGGATGAAAGAGCTTTTGAAAGATGAAGCCAATTAAGATCCTGACAGGGGCACTAACCACCTTCAGGGTGTGGATTCTCAAGGAGTCTGTTACCTGCACTGGCCTCAGATTGGCTACCAAACAATGTTGTATGTGTGTGTGTGTGTGTGTGTGTGTGTGTAGAGAGAGAGAGAGAGAGAGGGGGGGGGAGAGAGAGAGAGATGGAGGAAAAACATTTTTAAAAAAAATCAAAATCTTTNCTCATCTGAATTGAACATTATACCACACAGGGAGTGTTGAAGAGAGAGAAACAAGTGAAAGTCTGACGGTTCAAGGTCAGGTGAGTATGGTGGGTGTGGCAACACATCCTATCCAAGCTCCAATCATTTTTGACAGGTGATCAAACTTGTGTGTGGTCTCACGTTGTCTCAATGGAACACAACTCCTTTACGATTTACAAACTCTGGACATTTCTAAATGATGGATTTGTTCAAACTGTCCAATTGCCAACAGTACACATTCAAATTGATTATTTGGTTCCTTGGTAGGAGCTCAACAAACACGACACCTTTAAAATCCCACCACACTGAGAGCATAACCTTCCTCTGATGAATGTCTGCTTTTGGTGTCGTTTGAGGCAAATCACCACATCAGGACAAGACCATATGTGCACCACATTGTTGTAAACAATCCACTTCTCATCATCAGTTATCAGTAGCTTCAAAAAAGGATCGTTTTCCTCACGTTTAATGAGCATATTGTAGATGTTTATACACACCGTTAAATGAACTTTTTTGATTTCATGTGGAACCCAAATATCGAGCTTGCTTACGTATCCCACCTTCTTCAGGTGGTCGTGTACACTTGAATGATGGATGTTCGATGTTTCTAAAATCTCTCATGTCGTGTAACATGGGTTTGACTGGATCAATGCCTTTATTTTGTCATCATTAACCTCAGTGGGCCTCCCTGACCAAGGAGCATCATTGAGATAAAAATCACCAGCACGGGAATTTCATGAACCATCGTTGGCACTGACGTTCTTGTAGAGCATTGTCACCATAAACTTTATGCAACTTTTCACAAGTTTGAAGCTCGTTCTTCCCTTTATGGAACTAAAACAGTAAAATATGGGGAAAATGCAGTTTGGTCTTCCATCTTCAACTTGTTGTAAAATCTCCAAAAGTCAACCAAACGGCTCAATTTTTTTAAGAATGAAGCTACAACTGTCAGCTGTGAAAAGACATAGCAATAACATAGATGCAAATGACTCTAGTACTTCTAAAAATGAACTAGTGCCATCTGTCACAAACATGCGTCATGACTTGTACAACAACCCAATACTTTGTGGATAAGCCCTAACCAGTATTGAACCCCAGAATGATATATGCTGACACTGTCTACTTTTAAGTGGGTTTATTTAATACAGTTGACAATAAAGAAATGTTTATATGAACATAAACACATATAGTAAGTATGGTAAATTACCTATTCCAAAAATGCCCAGCAATGCATTTCAAAGACAGGTATAATTGGTGGTTGTATTGCCTTCCATTTTGTATATACTTTAAGATGGACAAATAAAAATAATCTTGTATAACAGAAGCTATCAACTGCCTACATAGCCAATNTTTGTAGTTGCTATATCTTGTGTTCCCATCTTAGCCACCTTTGAATAAAGTTCTATCGAGGCACAGTGTTTATCCACAAATGCTTTGGGCAGGTTACAGCTCCTCTGTGACTGTTAGAATCCTCTTTTCAAACACGAACCTGGAGGGCGGGCAGCTTACATGCATGACCAAACACCCAGTTTCCATCAATCACTTATCTGGTTTGGCTCTGCTGGACAAAGGAAGGGTCTTTTGTCCCTGCTCTCTGGTCAGACAACCAAGCTGAGTGGAATTTATTGCTGAACTAAAATGAGCCATTCTTCCCTTGTCAGAAAGAATACATGAAGCCCTATGTTCCTCAGAGAGCCTGGCTCTCTTAGTTCTTCCAGTTTTTGTTCGCTCCCTTTACTAACTTCATATTTCAGGGTAAAACCAGCCTTTACCACTTCTGTGCCTGTTTATTTTGCATTATTCTAAGTTGTAGCTTTCAAATGGGTGTCTAAAATATTGTAATGGGGAGACAGTGGTGAAAAGGTATTACCAGAAAGCAGTTTGCATATAGTAGAAGGTTTTCCATTCTCTGCTCAATAAAATTCTCTAAAGGAGAATTTGCAGGCAAAGCCTGTGGAGAGGATTTTATCACCTTCCTGCTTCTGTGCCACTGTCTAGCCACGTTGTGAGAATGGAAATGCATCCCAGGGTATGGGAGAGTGTGACCCTAACGGGCCACAGCACACTTCCTATGGCGATGGCCAAAACTGCTTTTATCTTTGCTACATGGCCATTTACTTATGTGTGTTTATTGTATAAAGTTCCATCTTCAGTATCAATCCATTTTATTCATTTAGCTGCTTTCTGTGACTCAAGAAAATGTCATTCAGATAGTTGGAGGCATCCTGAGATGGCTGAAGCAGAAGCTCTGTGTTGTATTCTGACCAGGATGGGAACGGTGTGATCCTGTCTACCAGAAACTTCCCCAGTGGATCTAAAACTTGAGCGAGGCTACAATGCTGGGCATTGGCTGTCAGCTCTCTCCTCCACTGTTGCAGTATCCTTTGAACTCCAAAATTTTATAGACCTTGAAATATTATGTTGGCAGATCAGAACACGGGAAATTTAAACGAATAAGCAAATGCTTGCTATCCATAGGTAAATACTGTTCTTCTTGCCAAGATGCAGAGATAGCATGTGAAGTGGTTTCAGGATAATTGGCACTTTTTTGTTTTTTTCTTCGTTGTTGGTTTCAGTTGTCCGAATGACACAGCGGTACACTCTTAACATTTTAATATATATCATTTAATACATCACATGCTTCAACAATTATGCTTCAACCTGAAGGTCCATGTCAGATAACAATTGGTCATTTTGCTTAGACCTGAGTTGGTTAGATAATGGCATGAAACAGTGGGCAGGAACAAATTTTCAGGCCGAGGATGTCTGTTTTGGTACTTTTCCTCACGTATGAATGTCCTGGTAACATACATACCCTTTAAACATAACTATAAATAAAATGATGTGAGAAAAACTGAAGATATTTTAAAACCACAGTCATATTGAATAAAATCCATCCAATCTCTGCATTATAACCACTTTTAAACAAGCAGTGATTCTGATAAAAATCATTGTCAATAACTATAAAATTAAGTCACACAATTAATAAATGTCATTTCCCAATGCTTTTCATTTTCTGGGTTTCCCTTACTCAGTTTCTCAGATTAGACAGACTACTTATTTCTATCCTGTTTGTGTTTTTAATTCATGCTAGGAAAGAATCTAATAGATTTATATTTGATCTCAAAAAAAGTCACTCTGATGCCTATTGTTATTTTTCTAAAAGAGTTTAATGCTATATTTATTCATAATTTATATACAGCAGGTGGGAACTTCAATGTACATTTCCCCCTATTAAAATTCTTCCCAAATATACACTGGAAAAAATATCGGGAGTCATGTAAATAAAGATTGTTGATTTTCAAATAAAGAACCCAAGGATAATTACACTGTTGACTCTCTCCTTATTGGGTTTGGGAAATCTGAAATACCTTACCTTGGGCATTGTATATCTACAATTATTGGAAAACACAAATGCAAAATCATTTCCCCACAAACTAATATTTTAAATAAATCCTATGCAAAATTGTATGAATCTATTAAATATTCATATGGATATATATACAATCCTAATATTTTTCCTTAAATAAGCTGTTTTAAAATTAATTTTAAAGAATTAAACTATTTAAGTTATCACTACTTAATGGAGAATTAAAATACTTTATAAGTGAATAGTTGTATCTATGTCTTCACAGGGAAAATTTTAACATGGAATTTCTAGCAAAGTATAATAAGAATCTGTTTATGTTTCTCTATGCTATTCAGATGATGAAAATCAACTCATAAGCCCATAAGCCATAATATTCTTGGTGTTAGACTTCATTCTTCTATCAAATTTTCATTGATACTATATGCAATAAAATAGCTCCATTGAATTTGCATTTTCATTTGTATGTGAGGGTTGTGAGGGAGACTACGAAATGTGAACCACAGATATCCATGACTGTAAATCTATTTTAGGTCCATCCTGGAGACCAACCTATCTCCACAGAAGGACATCTTCTGGGCAAAGAACCAGCAAACTTCACATGCAATGAAGCTCAACAAAGAGACAGGTGATAATACTCTAAAACTGTTTACCTAAGTTTGCCACTGTACAGAAGTTTTAGGCAATCCAAATGCAATTTACCTTAAGTACTATGAAGCACCTTTTTTTTTTTTTAAGAAATAGTGTAAGAAATGCTTGATGTTGTAAAATTGTCTCAAAATGTCACCTTAGCCAATACTTAAAGTAATTCACAATGAATAAAAGGCCCACGGTCATTTACACAATAGTTCAGAAAGAGAAAATAGCTCACTTGTTAGTACTGCTTAACTCACCGAGATAGATACATTTATGAAAGTAACTGATTTGATTTGATAGTTAGGCAAAGGCACTCAGATTTCAGTTCTATTATTTGATAAAATATTGCTTTTCCAGATCCCTTAACAAAAATGGCCAACCCAATAGTGCCAACACTTTGTGTACATCAAATTCACTATCTCTTCCCCTCATTCCCTTCACCCCAAATACCCTAAAAATACTGAATCAGAATTTCTGGAGGCGAATGCAAGTGACTTGACCATACATACATAACCCATAATTTGAATCCATACCATAGGTTCCAAAGTCCCTGATGAAAGTAGCTTTTTTTTTTTTTAATAGGAGAGGTGGCTAAAGATAGGTACTGAGGTAACCACATACTCTGAAAAGTATCTGTGCAGTTGAAAGCACTTGAAACTTGGTCCTTTAAAGGCAAAAACCACTCAAGGGAGCATAAAACTACAGATTCATCCACCCTGTGTTTAGCCTTCTCCATCACGATGTACATTTAATGTTTGGGAAAGTTTTCCATCTTGGGCAGCCCTCCTGTCCCTTTCTGAGATGTAAGGGTATCAGTGTGTCTCTCAGTCCTATTGGCAATTGCTTCAGTATTAGTGACATAGTCCAGGCAGTCTCAATTTCCACCTCACAGCTGTGATGTGCTTCATGTAGGAACCTTTCCTATCTTCTGGGGTTCACCATCTGAGACCCATCCACAGCCCACCATGGAAATGTTCATGGGAGAGAGTTTGAGAGGTTTGAGGATGGAGGACTAGTCTGGCAAGGAACCCCCTTCATTGTGTACACCTGGAGAAGGAATCCCACCCCACCCCCACACACACCTCTATGAATTACCTGCCACTGGGCACAGAGCTCTTCAGAATCCTTGGCTGCCCCAGACCCTGGGATAACCCCTAGATTCTACAGTATATCCAGAAATTTCTGACCGAGGTCAACTTGGTGACCTTAGGAAGGTATCTATGTGTGTGGCATGTGTGTGTGCATGTGTGTGTGTGTGTGTGTGTGTGTGTGTGTGTGTGTGGTGGAGGGGGGAGGGTTGAATCTTCTTGATGTGGCTGGCATGTGAATTTCAAGTACG
>NW_017731639.1:1977972-1992911 GCF_001890085.2 Hipposideros armiger
GGTGTTATTCACAATAGCTAAGACTTGGAAACAAACAAAATGCCCATCGGTAGATGACTGGATTAAGAAACTTTGGTACATTTACACAATGGAGTATTACTCAGCTATAAAGAAGAAGGGAATAGTACCCTTTCCCATGAAGTTTTTGATTAAGGTTAAGGTTATGCTTCTTGCTAGTAATTTGTTCAAGAACGTCCATGTGATGGAACTCTGGCCAATAAGATATGAAAAATTACTTTGCGGGGGACTCTAAAAATAGCTCCCTCACTTCTAGGATAAATACAGAAGAATGAATGGTTTTTCTTCTTCCTAAATGTTGGGATGTTTGGATGTAGCATTTGTATTCACCAATGCCATCTTGCTAGTAGACTGAGTGAAATCAGCACAAAGTAGATGGTACAGAGTGAAAGACGGAAACAAAATGAATGACATAATTGGATGGCTGAATTGAAAAAAAAATACACCAAAAGTGTATTATCTGATAAGCCAGACACTCAAAACAAGTCAGAATTCCTTGGACTGCTAATCCAAACATGAGATAGGCTATAGTGGCATTTTCTAGCATAAGATAAATAACAATGTGATTAACAGAGCTAAAAATTGACATAATGAAACCTGAAAGAAAAATATTACCTATGTTTTCAGGGATGATGATCTTACCTGCCACTGATATGATCAAGAATGGGTAGCCAGGCTCTTAGAGATCTCTATGGAAATATAGATTTTGCTGTTTTCATCTTTTAATGAGATCAATGAGTTTTAGTTTTTATTTATGTACTTTACCAATATACAAAATTAGATCTATTCAGAAGGTTGTACAAATACACCCTAGTAGGCCCTACTGCATGCTTTTCACAGAGATGGTCTAATTATACATCCTTTAAGGATAATTTTCTTTCTGAGAATTCATTCTTCAATCCCTCTTCCTATCAACTTAACATTATATTCCAACTTAATATTATGATATACAAATGGTTGAACCCATCACCATGACCACATTTGGAACACTTGGTGTCCAAATGAGAATCGTGTTCCCTGGACTCGAACCAAGGCTATTTGAGAGCATTCCTAAAATCACAGGGTGATTAAAACGAGTAACCATCAACTGAGTCAGCCCTTCTTCTCTGGAACTTATTCCCTTCTCATTTATTACAGGAGCTTTTCTTCACCACCAAAGCACTACTATGTAACAACACATTACTCAGAAAGTTATATCTCGATATATGCCCTTACACAAAGGATCAGAAAAAATACATTATTTGGTCCTCCTGAACACACTGCTGGAAAAATCCCTAAATAAGTGCTGTGCTTTATGAGTGTGACCCTTTGCAGACACGATATGAAGTTCAGTCTATTGTCTTTAGGTCCTCAATCTTTTCTCCACTTATAGCTCTGGCAGTCAGTAATGAAGGAGGAAGGTCAGTGTTCAGTAACTCTGCACTTGCTGATCTCTAACATTTTCAAGAATGACAGATTCGCTTCCCCTTCGCTGTACCTGTGGAGGCTATTTTCAAAGAACCTGAAGATTTATGCAGCTCCACCAACAACACAGCATAACTTTAAAAAACAAATGACACCTGTCTGGCAGTTCACGATGTCGGATGATTAATGTCACATGCTTTTGCAAACAAGAGACTGCTTCATCCTTTTCCATCTTCCTAAGGGCTCTTGGGCAAAGGCAGGATGGAACTTTCATCTGTTCTGTGTCTTGTAAGTAAGCATGCTTATAATGATGGTATCGGATGTGCATCCGGACCTGTCTACTGGGCATTAACCTTACGCTCTGCAGTGCGACCAAATACAGATGCCACAAAACAGAGCTATGAGCAACAAACAGAATGCACTTCAGAGAGTCTGTACCATAGGTGGCTGAGACTGTTTGGCAACACTTTCATCTGTATCTCTTCAAGCCACTAAATAATTACTCTAAGTTAACTTAAATATAAATCAATAAATTGCCATACAGAATTTTTACTGCTCTACTGAACGTCGCCTAATTTATATCAGAAAACAAAGGATCCCAAGTAAAGGAGAAACTATGACAAAGCATACCATAAACACATAGTTGAGGTTAATATTTAAGAGGCTGGTTTTCTGATTACTTCATTGATAAGTTATCCTTGTAGACATTAGATTAAAATGCTGAATGCTATTGAAAGAAGCAATTGAATGAATAATGAAACAATGTAATCAAACACATACATCAATAGATTTTGCTCTAAGTATTTGAAAATCAAAGTCTGTAATTTTTAAGAAATATAAGTTGTCTTGAAACTAATAATAAAAGAAAGAAAGACAGAAAGAAATATAACTTGTCTTATTAAGGCAGTGTTTCTTCAGGAAGTATTAATTAGTAATTATGCATACAGGCTCTAGAGTCCCTATCTGGGTTTGAGTACCAAGCCTGTCAATTTCTAGCAGGACACACCTAGAAAAGTGATTTAACAAACTGTACCTTCCCCTTCACCGTTACTAAGTAAAGAAGATAGTAATGCTATGCGCCATAAGTATTTTTGAGGTTAAAAAAAATCACTTAGGGGGCCAGCTGAGTGGCTCAGTTGGTTAAGAGCGTGAGCTCTGAGCAACAGGGTCACAGGTTCAATTCCCACATGGGCCAGTGAGCTGTGCCCTAGCTGAGCTGCCCCTGAGCTGCCAACAGGTGGCAGGATGGCTCAGCTGATGAGAGCACATGCTCCTAACAATAAGGTTGCTGATGTGACTGCTGCATGGGATGGTGGGCTACGCCCACCTGCAACTAAAATTGAACACAGTACCTTGAGTTGAGTGGCCCTGAGCTGCCGACGGGTGGCCACATGGTGACTGGACTTGGAGCTGAGCTAGCTGCACCCTCCACAACTAAGACTGAAGGACAACAACTTGGCTGTTCTCCTTTCCCAATTCCCCAATAAAATCGCTAAAAAAAAAATCATTTATAACAATTCTAGGCACTTGATAAGGCCCAATAAATATAAACTATAAATAAGTACTATTACACTTCAAAAAAGTAGTACCTCAGAGAATTCAAAATATGAGGGTCTTAAGGGACTATATCAATAGACTAAAATTTGGAAGCTAGACTTTAAAAACATAAAAAGGTCATTAAGATTATTATATGGAGAAAGCAAATTACATGAACTTTACATAGGAATCATTAAATTTCCTAGTGGAAACCCAACTCCATGCCATACCAGTTGACATGCCTACACATTAAATAAAAAGGGACACAATACAAAAAGACCCTGCTGTATGTGAGTCCTGGTAATAATTCATTTAACAATGTTTGTTACCTACCTACTATTTGTCAGATCAGAATGAGCAAAATGGACATAGTTCCTGCCTTGAAGGAGTATCTAGTCTACTAGGGAAGGCAGACAATGAGCAATTTGCAGGCGTGACCTAGAATGATGAAGTTAACCAGTAAACTATGAGAGAAACTGGCCATAGGTTGGGGGGGGCGGGGTTATTCTAAATGGGGTTATCAGGGAAGGCCTATGCAAACATTCATATTTTAAGAATGAAAATGATTGAGTTTTATGCACAAACATGAAGAAGAGTCAGGGATTCATATTTAGTGTTTACCAGGCACTTTTGTAGGTACTAATGATTCAGCGGTAAACTTATAGATAAAAGTCCTTCCCTTTTGGAGCTTATAACCTAAACAGGGAGGAAAAGACACATTTAATTTTAAACAAATAGGTTATTCTATAAGCAATAGGAAAACACTGAGGGGGATTTCATTAGCAAGAAAACATAACTAGATACATGTTTTTAAAAGGTGGATGCTATCTTTGGTTGTTGAATAGATAATGGGGTATATTCAGGGAACACGGCAGTAGAGGAATGAATTAGGCGGTCACAGACACAGGCCATATAATAGGTGAGGGTTGCTTGAACTCAGATAGTGGCAGTGCAATGAAAAGAGACTATAGATTTGAAACAAACTTTCAGCACTGATTCAAGAAACACAATGATGGATTTTTATTATGGGGATGGAGGAAAGGGAGAAATTAATATGACACCACCAACATTTCTAATTTGAGAAACTGCCCTGATAGTGATGTCATTTAACTGGGGAAGGAGTAGGAATCAAAACAGGTGAAGTCTGGGTGTTGAACACACAATGTGATATAGAGATGATGTATTACAGAACTGTACACCTGAAACCTATGCAACTTTACTAACAATTGTCACCCCTATAAACTTTAATTAAAAAAATCAAAAGAAAAAGAAAAAGGAAAAAAAAAACAACAACAGGTCAAGTCTGCAATGTCCATGAGACACCCAAGTAGAGGTTGACAAGTATAAAAATCCAGACTCAGTGTAGAAGTTATGAGCTTTTTCTCTTTCAAGAAGTATTTAAAATGATTGGAATGGCTAACATTTTCTAGGGAGAAAATACAGATAGAGAATAACAAATGAATTAAAGGAGAATAAACTTAGTGACAGTAAAGGTCAAAGTAGACTCTTTTCTCATCTGGAACATGATATTTACTGAATTCTCCAATTGGAAATTTAAAATCTTTTATTTCATAGAAAGACCATCATTAACATAAGTCTCTTTTGCTGATGCTTTTTATGCAAAAATGTTTTGTTTTGCTTTTTCCCAGAAATGTAAATTATAAAGTTGAATTTTATGTTGGTTGTCCATAAATTTATCAGAGTTGTGGTATAAAAGTTCCCAAAGTGTGTCAGTATACTTAAAAAAGAATTAAGTTCAACACTGAACATTAAAATAAAAGATAGAGTTAATTTTCCATTTTTAATCAGTGGTATATGGAATATATGATGATAATGTAATTTACTATTCCTTAATGCCTAGCTCTTTATTTGAAAAAAAAATCTACATTGTAAATCCATATACCATTTTGATTACAAAAAGAGGAATAAAATGGAAAATGTAAATTTAATGATAAAATGTTTCTGTGGCATTCAAAATATATTGAAGAAAATGTCCCTGAGGCTTCTGAACTATTACATGGGGGAAAAAGAATGCTTGATATGCTTATTTTAGAAACATTAACATAATGGAATACAATCAATAGAATCTAATAATTACAGCAAATCCCCATAATTCCCATAAGTAAACATGTGCTGTACATGCTATACAAATTACTATCTTGTAAAATGCTTAATTGCATTCTATGTAAGGCAATTCATCAGAAAATAAGACTATCTCATTTTACTCTTGAGAGCATTTCAGGATTTATTTAATAGCAGTAGCAATAAAGAATCAAATCTCCAAATTCATGCAAGATCAAAAACCAGCACAAAGAATGTGCAATGTATGATCACCATCCAATTCACATATTCAAATAGCTTCTAAGGAGTTTCAGTAATAGGAAATTTAAGTAAAAGGGAGGTTTTCGAACTGTGATTCCAGTATAACATTCTAATAAGAAACATGAAAATTGCCATTGGCTTACCTTTTTAATGCCTTTAGAATGTGTTTATGTAAACACTTGTGAAATAAACAAAAATGACTTCCCCTTTTTACAATAAATTTCCAACTTAATTAATAAGTGCACATGATAGTTTGTTTGCTACCAAATAATTCAACAACAGTTTACATGTAGTATCTACTCTAAGTTATTAACTTGTCAGATTTCATCCAATTTTTTCCCTCATACCTGCTGAAACTAGGGGAAGAACAGAAAAATACCAAAGAATCCCTCCTTTCTTCCTTTTTTTCCTACTCTATCCAAAAAATACTTTTAAATAAAATGATGCTGTCATAACTAGATTGATTTCAAACTGAAATGATTAAAGTTTTATCTTGTGAATAGGCTCAACAGAGAATTATGTTTCTCTCCTGTCTCCACTAATGTCTATTTTATCAGTTCCTTATAAGTTAATAAGATGTTTAGTGAATAGCAATCTCTCCATAGGTTTATTCTTCTAAGCACAGTAAAACTTAATTTAATCACAGCTTCAAAATATCATACAATAAAACTAATTTAATTACACTTAGCAATGGCCACTAGACTCATTAAAATGTTAATGGAGCTTATAATTATTAAATTGCTTAATGATTGCTAATAAGAATAAATGACAAAATAAAATTTAAGTACAAAACAAAAATGCCCTCAGGTAATTTTCCTCAGCTTCAATCCCACTTGACATTGTTACGTTAATATCTTAAGAAACATGGCAGATTTGAGACTTTCCGTAAAGGACATAACATTGAACAATATTCAAACTAAATGTCTTTATGTCTAGCTAAGCCAATCAATTCCTTCATACATAATTCTGCAAAGCATCTCAATGCACTAATGATTTTCTGATTAGAAACAGAAATGTTAACAGAAATGAAATTCTGATATTTTGATAACTATTTTGCTCAGCAAATTATACACATACATAAGTATATAGTTATAGAAATTAAGTGAGTCTCAATATATTTAGAACTTTCTAATTGTCATAATTTTAAGGTTTGCTGCAAGAAACTCCTAAAACAAATATTATTTGCTTTTATATATTTTGATGAAATAATTTTATCCTGAGATAATTACACATATATAGGGCCATTATAAAAACTTGGCTCAGGGGTTGGGAAAAATACAATTCCACAGTACGAAGTATGTTTTTACAGAGGGTGCCAAAACATGTATACGAATTTTAAGAAAGTAAAAATCTGTATTAATATATACTGATGACAAAAGATGAATACAAGTCATGTTTGACTTCTGCAATTATAAGAGGTGCTCAAAATGGTTACCGTCAGCGTCCAGACACTTCTGATTATGGTGAACTACAGCTTGAGCAACGTTGACCAAAGTGTTAACAGCCCTTAAAATGTGTATACATTTTTTTGGCACCCCCAATATATCCCTTTGAAAAGTTATTGGCCACTTAGTGGTCACTTGTGTATCAGTTTCTTTGATACATTAAGAAACATGAAAAAAACTAGAACTTGCCATTCCCTCTGAAAGACTCATAAAATAAAGTCATGCTTAAGTCTTATAGTTTGAGGAGTAACACTGAAAGATTTTCTGGCCCCAAAATCTGCCCCCCAAAACTTTGTGATAATGTTGGGAACTTATAAAATAGATTGTGTGCCTTAGAAAATGTTCATTTATATATATATATAATATATATATATAATGTATATATATATATATATATAAATTATATAGATATGTAATTAAAACTGTTGCGAACCCTATAAGATAAATGAATGTTCTAGCAACACAATGCTAGTTGGCATTAGGGTTATATATCTAACTGCTAAAGGCTCTTGACTCCCATTCTTGCATCTTTTCTTTTACATTAACCAGATGTGTTATTACTTAATACTTCCAGATGGAAGTATTAAGAACCCACGTATAAATCAGACACCCAAAATATATTCAACCATTCCTCCTATTTGATGCCTTTATGAACTGTACTCAGCCTATTTCTTCTGTCTTGTGTCATTCATTCTTCCTCTCGCTTAGTATTTTCCAGTTATCTTCTTTCCTTTCTGCAAACAGCTCAGACTCACACCTTGAGACAAGTGTGAGTCTGAGCTGTTTGCAGAAAGGAAAGAAGGTGGCCTGAGATGGCTGGGCTGTTGCACTTAACTGCTCTTCGTGCTTCTAATACTTTTTGCACAAATTATCCTCAGATTTTTCACTATTCAGATTTCAACTCAAATAGCACCTTTCAGGGAAGACTTCTCCAACAATCCTAGATAAAGTAGCCAACTACTCCCATTCCCCAGTCAATCAAGTACTCAGCCCAACTATATTTTATCATAGCACTTACCACTCTCTTAAATCATTTTGAGTATTTGCATATACGTTTAATAGGTTTCCTTCCATTAGTATGTTAGATCCCTGAAGGCAGAGATACCATCTGACACATTTGTTATTGCAGCCCCTACACCAAAGGAGTGCTCAGCACATAGAAGGCAATAAGTACCTGTCCCTGGTGTCTGTGGGATATTTAGATTAGAGTGAGGTTAGAGCACAATGTATTCACTTCACAATCCTGTGCTGTTGCAGCTGACTTTTAAAAAGCTAATTGTACAGCTTTTGATGCAGGGCCATCACTTTCATCCATCTAAACTTAACTTGTTAGTTTCAATTCATTTGTCCAGACCTTCTGAGGTTCCGATTGATTCTAATTGTCATACTTTACTCCTATATAAAATATTTCAATACCAACTAAATAAAATTATTGTGAGATACTTAAAATTAAATACTTAAAATGATACCTAAAAGCAATTACAAAGTAAACAGTGTCAAGTGTATATTAAGTAGTATATGAATAGTAGTCATTATGACTTTTTTAAATTAGAAAGTAATAAGTTTTGAGTATTTATTATCTTTTCCTCATTAAAATTTATTAGGGTGGCAATTGTTACCCTAATAAGTCTGAAAGCATTATAAGTATTAACAAAGAGATTAGCTGTAGCCTTTAGCACCTCTCAATTTATAGATATAGAAGTAAAGGGCAAGCATATTACCACTTAAGTAAAAGAACAACCAAAAATATGTGTTTCAGTCACTGTATTTTATAAGCACACATTTACTTTCACAGAGTTGAGAGTAAAATAAAAACTGTAAATACATATGGTGCTGGGTTCATAATAGAAATCTATTCGCTCCCACAATAGGCAGAGAGGCAATGGAGACGCAAGCTCCTGTTTTTCATGATCGGGCCTCATGTTTGCCCTACATCTAGCACCTTTGGGAATATGGGTAGTTTAATCTCCATGGACCATTAGCTGTTGGCCTCCTGTCTGACACTGCCAGCAAGGATGCTATCTGTAATCATTCATATCATGAAGTATACACCCAGCGTCTATGAACGGGAATTATGTTTTCAACAGCTCATTTCATTGGGTCACTGATCAGCCATCATGTGAGTCTTAGACATGGCCCTGTTGGAATGTGGAGCCTAAGAATAATGAGATGTGAACTCCAGCACTGGCCACCTCTCAATCCCCTAGGCTGTTAGATGACACATAACATATGGCAATCACTAGCTCAATGAAATATATCTAATTCAAAAAGTAAAGACAGCATAAAAAATAAGAATTGTTTTACATATGATTTCTTAATCAAAATACAATTAATTCTTTTAAACTTAGCTGTTAGAAAACATAGCAACGATGGTAAAGTGTCCCTCTGGCCTCTCTCTTAGGAACTGAAGTTCTAAGTGTGAGATATCCGGGACCCAAATTTATTATCATTTATAGGTTATATTTCAGTGTGTTAACATAAGATTATAATTTCAAAGACGTGCATCCCCATGGGATGCGGATGAGATGGGGACCAAGTTATCAGCAGAGAACTATAGAAATGAGCTGAAGAGTATATGGGAAGCCCACAGACAACCACCAAATAATATTTAATGGCTGTCTATGGATGAATTAAAGCACCTACTGTGTGCTTGCCATGTGCATCAAGCACCATACGTGCCAGTAAGAAATTTCTGAGGCTGATACTCAGCATTTGAGTCCACAGTAATGAGGGGTAGAGGTGGAGCGGAACTGGGGCCCAAATTGTACCTTAGGAACTTCTTCAGCCAGTTCATTTCCATGGTTCATTTCACTGAGGCAGGCTACTTTCTCAATAGCCTCTGTACTCTCTAGGTAAGCAAAAATTAAAACCATTAGCAAAAAGAGCATATGCATCATAGATTGAAGTGACATATGGTTCATATTTGTGTTTTGTGTTGTCAAATGCCAGTAAAAGGCTTCAAGTCATAAAAGAAACTAAGACAGGTTAGTTAGTATAATATCAGGCAGTCAGAAATTCCCTGGTAAACTGAGCAAAGATAAGAAAAAACTGGCCATTCCTTCAACTAGCCATTCCTTCAAATTTATAGGGTAATTCCCTCATACTGGAACAGAGACACCATCATGCCCCAGAGCAACAAAGCCATTTTGCAGGACATTACGAAAGGCCTTCCCAAAGCTGAGCAACAGAACAAATCTGATAAACACCTTAATAATAGGCACCATTGATATTTCAGCATTCCCCCTTCCAGGCAGAAAAAAAAGTATAAAACTCAAGCCTTTTACCCTAGATAGTGGGCATCCCAGTTCTGGGTAACCCCTCCCGCTCGGGAGCTATAACCTTTCTCTTGCTTTAATAAAACCATCCTCTGCTACAAACTCTACCTTTCTGGTCCGTGTCTCCATTCTTTCGTTTCACGAGACTACAATCCCAGCATAAGAAATATGCTACATCAAAACAAAAGGCAATACTGCTCTTATTTTGATGCTGCTGTTAGGGTTTCATTCTAATTTAAAGAGGAAAGCAAAGAAACAAACAAAACCAAACTCTTCAGAGTAAGAAGTATTTGGCTTATCTGACTGTATTTCAAGAATATGTGGAGAAAGAACCACAGCTAATTTTCAAATAGAAATGGAAATTTGACATAACGAGGAAAGAAAAATTGTATTTCAGGAAAAAGAAATGTATATAGAGGCATAAAAAGGAGACTAATTTAAACTTAAATCTGAGTAAATAAAGAACAATTATTAAAATGAATGGGTTATCATCGTAACTGAAATAATGTTCCTGTAATTCAAAATGAAAAAAAGACTGATTGAAGAATCAATAGATACATGAAAAATGATCTACTAGTTAGGTGTACACATACAACTTCTCAAACAAATCACTTTGCTGGGGCCTGCATAATACAAGAGCTCTCTTCTTGTCAACATTTACATGCAAACCAATCTAATTTATCAAGTAAATACACATCCTCCTAGAAGGGAAAACACTGTGAATATGGTAATTTGAATAGGATCTTTACTTGGAAACCACTTTCATTGTATTATCAGAAAACCTTCTTTAATTTGTTTCCAGCTGTGAGTTGGTGCAGCATCCTGTAATAGAATCAACCTGGAAGAAGCATTCACTTTTTATTCTTATCTGTCTGTGGTGGCAGAGTACAGCTGATGAATCACATATCCATCCACAGTTGCTTAGGGCAGGGAAGCAGCAGTATTTTGGGTTAAAAGGTATTTGGTAGCAGTATTGGGAACAGCTGCAACCCATTCTGGAAATGACAACTATCAGAGACACACTGCACATGTACATCAAGTGAAGGTCTGTTTACACCAGCCACTAGCAGGAAAGCAATGCTAATATAGCCAATCTGCCTCTGCATTATTGGAAGAAACCCTAAGGACAGAAGAAGACCTTCTAATGAGGCCACGGTGCTTCCACTACTCAAGCCAGATGAGGCAGCTTGCTCTTATTCCCAGAATCCCTGCTATCTCCCACTGCTGACTGTACATTCTCTGTGTGCATAACTGACAGGAGAACATGACAAGTTGAGAATCCGTGCCTCTTGCTAGAAATGAGAAATGCCTCATCTTCTTAAACCCAAACCAAGGATAGAAACTAATCAACCCCTCCAGGTTTATGCCCTCCAGAGAAAGGAGCAGAAAAGTTGAGCAAATCCTTTTGCATTACAACAACATATAAATAGAAGAGCTGTGCACGATCTGCCTCCTGCCTGATACTGGGTGCAGATCTGCAACGAGCATCAATCCACCGTGGACCTCAGTAATTATGGCTGAGAGTAGAAGGGTGAAAAGGGACAGATCCCAAGGTATTTGTCAATTCTTTTGCAGATGATGTAGGAACCAGAAGTCAATTACTTAAATAAAAAAAAAAATCCCAGAAAGGGCTGGTAAAACAGATGGAGTCATATCATCCATATGACAGGAAGCAGTAATGGAAGGGGGCAGATTTCAAGAAACAAGAAGCTAATGTTGCATTTTGTTGGAATAGTTCCTCGGAAAAGAGGAAGAAGATCACCAGGTCACTGATGGGAAAGACGGCTGATTTTAAGAAGTATGGTTAATTAAATCGGCAACACATATCCGCAACACAATTCAAAGATACTAGAATACAAGGGACGCCCATGGCATTCTGAACTGTACACCTCCCTACCTCTGTACTCAGAGATGAAACTACCCAGGCAATTTTCAGATGGTTGGTTGGGAATGGAAATCCCATCAAGTTATTTTATGAGACAAACATGGCAAAAAAGTTATGACCCCAATGCAATGGCCAGGTTTTTACCAAATTGCCTCTATTTACGTATATTTCTTTCTCTTGACAAAGATCTTATAGAAGCATTTTAAGTCAAGTGCTCAATATGAAACTAGGGAAAGGACACCAACACTGACACATTTAAACAGCTGAAACCTTAATATGCAAATTTGGAAGACTTCCATTACCAAATCTCAAGCCTTAAACTATTTGAGTACAATATGCCAAAATGCCTTGAAGGAAAAAATCAAGGAAGTGTTTTATCATCACAGTAATAAACATTTTCAAAAAGTTTATTATTGCAATAACAAAAGCACACACCTCCAACCCAACCTCCCTCCATATACTGTTCATTTCATAAAGGTGTCTGCATCTGACTCAAGTAAAAACAGTCTTTTTATAAAAAGAAACATGGAGGGAGCCAGAGTATGGAATCTCCTGGCTTAGAGAAGGGAAACAAAAAGGTAACAATCGAGATATGGTATCTAACACTGATGAGATGAATTTCCCAGAGAGAAAGCTAACCAAATTGTGTAAGCAGTATACAAGAAATAGGGGACCAGGACAACTTGTATTTTCTCCTGGCTGCCAATCTGTTTAGAATACAACTGTTACCTTTGCAAGTGAAACGCATTAACCAACAAAGGTGACATTAGTTCCTCTTAATGTATTTGGAATGATTCACAAGCTAAGTGTTCACCAGTGGCAGTTCTCAAACCACATCATTGCCCCTTCCCTCCAGCAGTGCACCTGCTAAGAGATTTCATGAATGCATGCTTCTTCTATTGCCTAGAAGTTATCAGCCTGGGAAAGACATTAGAGGTCACGATCCTGCCGGCAAATGTTAAGGAACAATTTTCTTGGCACGTATCTAGCAGTTTGTTCTATTAAAATCAAATTTAAAAGAGGATTTTAAAAAAGACTTCAGCAATGCTCATACCTGGACAACTGCCCAGAAATGAGGGGATGAATCGTGTCATCCTTTTTGGCCCTGAATATTACAGATAGAAAATGAATATAATTTTCCCTATGTAAAATCAGATGTTTTAATAAATTTGGTAAGTTCATTATGTCTGCTATTATTTCTAGTAGATTTGGGGGCAAGAAGGCATAATAGATGGTTTAGCTTTATGAGAAGGCAGAAAATAATACAGCTAGTGTTCAAATTCAACTGATCAGAACTAAGAACAGATGTGACCATTACTTACAAGTGACTTTAAAGGGGAAGCTTCTGGTATAAAGGGTAATTAGACTGTGGAATGTGTCTTCTAGAGAGGTGAAAAGGATGTGGTAATGGGTGTTGAAGTATATTTATGTGAAGTAAACATACAATAAAAGTTTCTGACGGCCTGTTACAGCTAATGCTGCTTTCCTACTCATTCATCCCAGGAAATTTTCCTCTGAAGTATAAATTATGTGGTGTGGGTTTCTTAACTTACTGAGAAGAGTTTTCTTACACTCATATTTCTAAAAGAGCTTGATTAAACAGTCTCCATCTCTTTTTTTGTAATATCTCTGAGGGCTTATGATATCTAATTGGGTAAACCAAGGTATGTATCGTCAGGTACTCTGTGGAAAATAGGAACTGGTATTATTATTATATCATGATTATTTTTAGACTAAGAAGCTGGCTGGTATAAGATCTCTGGGGATGTTGACTACTATTGACTCAGCATTCCTTATGTGGCAGGTGAGATGAAAATCTTTCACTCGAGTCTATGTAATTTCCTTTTCTTTTTGGTGAATAGGAAAATAAGATTACTTATGTCATGAGCAGATCACTCTCTGTAATTTCTATTACAATCAAGATAATATATGGGAATGGTCCTTGAATCTCTTCATATGCAGGGGTGATCAATTGCTAAGTGAGATGGCCCCAAAATTATTTCGAGGACTTAAAATAAATTTATAATATTTTATATCTTTAACCCATGTACAATTTCAGTAACAGCTATTGGGTCTTGCCTGACCTTGCGCCGTCAGACTTCCACTTGTTTTGCTCTCTTCAAAACTCCTTGTGTGGCATCATGTTCAATTCAGATGAAGCTGTAAATCAGCACCTTGTTTAGTTTTTCGCAAATAAAGCCAGGTCCTCCTATGAATGAGGAATTATGAAGCTCACTGAAAGATGGCAAAAGGTAATCGAACAAAATGGGCACTATATCATTGATTGATCTTTGTTCTTTATATAAATAAATGACCTTTGAAAAACAGACAAAATACATCATGACTTTTCCAAAGACCCACTATATAAGCAGTTCTCTACTTTCTTAATAAGATACTTCTGAAAATTCTTTGAATGTCTAATACACAAAACTTAATATATTTATAAAATTTATGAAAAAATAACTATTCTATAGCCATTAATACTTTGCACTTGAAGGTCAGCAACGACTTTCCAGGATGGGGCAGATGAGAACTTTCACCAATCTTTACTGGGAAATGGTAAAAAGAGAATGGGAGTTCAAGAACTTTCTCCACCCCAACTCTGCCAGGATTTTGGCAAACTGTAATCATTGAATCTGCCTACTGGAACTGATAGGTGCCTGGGACAGGACATTAAGTGAAGAGAAAGGTGTCAACTTCTCTCTCTCCCTCCCTCTCCCTCTCCTTCTCAAAGGAAATTCTTATTGTCAAGTTGAAGAGATGGTTCAAGTTCCCCAAGCACAAGATAGCCTCACAATAAAATTTGTTACATAGCAAAGATGACTTTTTGACTTTTGATACATGACAGTTTGCATGTTTCAATGTGAAATATTTGAAAGCATCTTTTGTGTGGCACTGAAACATAGAAGTTTGAAATAATTTGCATATTTGATTTGTGTTGCCAAGAAAAAAGTTTAATCAAGTAAAAAGTAAGACATTGTTTCAGCTATTTTTAAAATACTTACATATGAAAGAGAAGGGAGAACATTTGGGTAAGATAAGGCAGACACAATG
>NW_017731639.1:1994130-1996225 GCF_001890085.2 Hipposideros armiger
GGCCGGACCGTTACTGTCTATTTTAATAAAGATAAGTTGACTTACACTGATGCCAAGGTTGGGAAGGCTTACTGCCCATTATAAAGATTTCCTAAGATCAGTGCTTCTCTCCTGTAACTCAACCCATTGTATAGGTAAGTGTCACTTGGCCCTCTTTGCATCAACCTCTGGGGATAGGGGCTTAAGATATTGGTGGAAAAATGGTGATATGCTGTCCACAGCTACTGTTGTGAATAATAAACAGTACTTTATCTCTGACCAGAAGTCTCATGTCTCTTTAAATATCACAAAACTGTGGCAAACCAGTCAAGGCAAGCAGAGTAAAATCTCAGACCCTGCAGAGCTCTTGACACATATATGTACTATTCTTTTATTATATCTCTTTCCTCCTGAGTCAGTTTTTTATGTGGTTAATCATTGTCTTTACACTTTATGTTATTCTTCAGGCTTCCTTCAAATGTCTGGTGTTTATTGATCTGTTTACATTTAAGAATGGAAATACAGAAAAGAAGATGGCATCTCACCATGCAAATGAGGCATTTGAAACCGCAAGCATTTGAGAAAGGGAACAGGGCACTTAGACACTTTTCTGCGGCTATTGTAAAGAGGTCAGAAGCCCATTTATGTGGAGAGCTGTGCTCTGGGACATTCACATGCTGGTTGGCCTAGTTTTCTCTTTTCTTTCTTTTTTTTTATTAAAATGTATTGGGGTGGCAATGATTAGTAAAATTACATAGATTTCAAGTGTACAATTCTTTAATACATCATCTGTATATCACATTGTATGTTCGTCACTCAGAGTCAGCACTTCCATCACCACATACGTGACCACCNAAATGTTCATTATGTGCCTGTAATTACCTCAAAATCTCATAGATTCATTGCTTTCTCTAGTACTTTTTGAGTCCTTGTAGCAAGTCCTTTGAGAAATGGGCAACATTTTTCCCAAGATAAGATTTGGGTGCTGCTGTAGAAATGCATAATAAGGGAGCAGTTAGTTATAGGATAATCATCCAACAGTTCTATCAGTTAGACCATGATTTTTCAAGAAATAATCTTTGTGTTGCCCAGCAATAAATATGTATGCATGTATGTATGTATGTATGTATGTATGTATGTATGTGTGCATGTGGGTGTATACACATATATATCCAAGGCAGAAAGGTGTGTGTTTGTGTATGTGTGTGTGTATATCCACATATATATACATATCTATCTATCTATATCTATCTATCTATTTATTTATATTAGAGAGAGAGAGAGAGAGAGAGAGAGAGAGAGAGAGAGAGAGAATGCACAAACAAGCAAAAAATTAAGAGACAGAGAAACTGCTTTATAGATTAGGAAAAAAGACACTCAAGTAATTTCTTGCCCTTCCTCAGCAAAGGGCCTCTTTGCATAAGGTTCATGGCAGCTCAGTAGAAAAAGGTCAATCATTTCCTACCCCCATTCTATCTGACTGGACCCCAGGGAAAGCTACTTGAGGTATAATCCCTTTGCCAAAATGCAATGGTTGCAAAACTTACTGTCTACTCCTGTGGTTACAATTCATAAAGCCAATCCTAGAGATGAGCTGTAGTCTGTTGTCTGTAGTAAGAATTGTAAATGAGCTGCTGAGACATCCTGCTTAGGGAATTCTGTTAAAAAAGGTTAAGTGTAAGTTGCCCTTTGGATTAGTCTGAACACCCCCATTATAAAAGTAGCTGAAACTATTATGTGAAAATAAAAGTTTCAAAAAAAATGATAAGAATGCATGTTTGGAAAGCAATAAAGAAAGGTAAAATCAGGTTTATATCCTCAGTCAATACCTATAAAATTATATCTGTTAATAGGTTAAGTAACATTTTATTACTATTACAGGAAAGGACGTGAACCAAAAGTTCATTTTAGAATGTAAATTCAAAATGATTACTATCTAAAGAAATGTATTAGATTACTCCAAGCATACAGTTCACATATTATGAACTACGCATTGACTCTTTTAAATATATTAAAGCACTTCTCAAAAATAGCTAGTAAAATGATATTTAAATTAAAATATTAATTCAGTTTTTAAATTTTATAGGTTTTTATGATGCTGATTTTAAAAGCATGA